>NC_143561.1:56743846-56897692 GCF_054136105.1 Typopeltis vanoorti
TAAATGTAAAGTTTTTTTAAAAAATATTTGTATTAATTTTTCAATAAAATTAGTTGGTGCTATTTCTTATAAATATTTTTATGTTTCGCTCGCAATGTTCTAAACAAATCAGTGAACCATTAATAGGACACACACATGGAAAATGTAATTACGAAATGAAACAGATGATAACCCAGAAAAGCGACAACAAAAAAATTGCAAGATGATATTTGTTTTGGAATGCCTCATGCTGAAATAATAAAGGCAAATAATAATAATAATAAAGGCATTCATGCTGAAATGTGTTTAAAAAAATTAAATTTGCATAAGAAATGTATATCAGAAAAGACAATCGTGTTTTCTTAACAAGTTTAAGTCTTTAGTATACGACTCTAAATCGAAAGTACTAGGGTGACAGAAATGATATGAAAGACAAATGGAATGTTATGAAGCAGAACATTATAACAGCGATTAAAATGAGAATTTACCTGACTACTGACTTAATAAAAGAATTTATCATTGAACTGAATATTGGATATAAAAATCTAAAGGATAGTCTCGTACTTTCGATAACACACAGATTTTTTTTTTCAAGCACTTCTGAGAAAGCGAATATGAGTCCAGAGATATAAGAATATTGAACTGTAATAATAATATAAAAATTATATGAGAGTTTGTCAGAATATCGTATAGAGGAAAAAGAACTGATTTTGAACATTCATAAAATGGCACAAATACTGGAACTATACATTTGTAGATTAATAAATAGCTTAGATGTCTATACATTTTCCAAACTCCCATTTCTTTTCCAGACATCGATAACAATGATAACCTACCACAAATAAAGTTAAAAAAAAAATTTTAATCTTATAGATTAAAATTTTTTTTAATCTATAAGATTTAATCTATAATCATTAATAATTAGAAATTGAATTTTCCAGGTGAGTATTCTACAAATAGTAGTTCAGTCTTCAAACAGCTTTACTACAGCTCATATTTTATTATTATAATAATTAATTTATTAAATGCAGAATGACGGAGAACTAATAGTTAAGTCTTGTACCCTACAGTCATCGGTCTTTTATTGATAAGTCTCATATCAATACCATTAATTACGATGAATTCGGCGAAAGCCAAAGAAAGATCCGCTGAATAGAAGCGATCCCCGTCAGGTATGTGAAGTTAGGTGACTGTAATTTATACGAAGTGTATTTCAACGACAACATTTGCGGAGACCTACCGAGAAGCGGCCAACTAGTTGCTCGACGTGGTGGGATGCTAAGATACGTAATATACTGTTATGATGGCTTATGTGACCCTCCGTCACCTAAATGGCACTATAACCGTGTTCCAACAGCGGCCAGCCGTGTAAGCTGTGAAAGATGGATGCCCGCAGCTACCAGGGTCTCTACCCAACTGATTGTGTAGAGGAAGTTTGGCTTCAGGGTTGCTACAAGGTAGCCAAACATGAATACTACAGCTCCAGTAAAAATGAGGCATTGAAAAATGCCACGCTGTACACAAAACTACATTGAAAGACTGCACTATCTCATCTTGCGAGAATGTAAAAGCATTCCTCTGTACTTTCTCTTTCTCATTATTCGTTTAACTGTTTGAAATAAGCGGATTTTACTGACTTAGTAGAAACAAAATTTTTATTCAAAACAAGCCCGATTTGATAGGTGCAAAACAATTAGCAAGATAGATTTATCATTTATTTGTTTTGACCCTATAAAATCAATATGTAACTACTGCAACATTTTATACGTAATCCTACTGTGTTTATAAAATGCGATGAACTCAAATAACAACAATTTGGTCAGTTGAACTATTAGTAGATTAATACATCTATTATTAAAATAACTATAAATAAACTCAAATCAAGTTCTAATATAAATAAATATATAAAAATGTTTGGTATTAAATTTTCAGTTTCACACCTATTTTTAATTTGAATAAATAATATTAATAAATTCGTCTAAATAATATTAATAAAATCGATTGGTGAAGATCGAGTGCGGAAGACAATCCAATACCCTTGGAGGGTAATGGATGGCAATGCTGTACCAATGAAGTTTTAACTGAGGTTCGGCTGTTGCTGTTACCCTCCTGCCATGATCAGAGCTTTAATAGCTCATTAACACCTTATCCCTACACTGTCCTCTACAGATAACGGGGAATATAACGGGGAATATGAAAAGCATTCTTGCTTCGCCCCTTTAAGCCAGTCCTTACTTATAAGGATAAGGATTAATAAAATCGGTGAAATTGACCGTGAGATGCGGTGCCTTGGAGTGTAATTGGATGGCAATGCTGTACCAAAGAAGTTTAACTGAGGTAAGTGTTCTCCGGCACGGTCCCGTGAGGGGCTTTGTGGGTGAATGCATTTCTTCGGAAAAAAACATGAGCGGTTCTGCTCGGTGGTGGTGTGTGGGTGGAAGGCCAACGCTGAGATGGACGGTCTTTCGCCCACGATTGAGTGACCCAGGGATCGTCCGAATTTTTAGAGACGGTTTTACCTTTACAGATGGCAATGCTGTAGCCAATGAAGTTCTAAATGAGGCTCGGCTATTGCTGTTACCTTCCTGCCATGATCAGAGCTTTAATAGCTCAATAACACCTTATCCCTACACTGTCCTCTACAGATAACGGGGAAGATGAAAAGCATTCTTGCTTCGCCCCTTTAAGCCTTATCCTTTAAACAAGGATGAGGATTAATAAATTCGTCCATAGTCATTTCCCTATTTTTTACAGGCTTAAGAAGTGTTTAAAAAATAGCGATAGATAGATATATGTATTGTGTATGTTGGATGCACAGGCAGTTGATGTGAAGTCAATATACAAGTAGGCTAGCGGCGAAAATATCTCACACACAAACTTTGTTTGCTTACATTTGTGTATAGGATTAAAACAATAATATATATTTTTGTCTATTACAGTTGATTTGATAACTAAGCGAAATCTTTCCTAAGTTCAGTTAAATAAAGGCAAAGTTTATTTATGCTGTGTGTGTGTGTGTGTGTTAAATTTTGCTTATACAGTAAGCAATAATCCGAAAAGAACAAACTTTTCAATGTAAGTTTTCCGTTGATGCGAATCAGTAATTAGCGATTAGTTGCATTTTTCTCATACTTGTATGAGGTCAAAAACGATTCTGTTAAGCTGAAAACTTCCGATTTGTTTTTTAAGAGCTAGTCAAAGAAATCAATTTTTTAAAGATTAAAAAAAACACATCAACCTGAAAAAAAAATACAATTTCAGAGACCAAACATGTAACTTTTTTCAACCCAAGTCATGCCTCCAATGGGGGGGTTTAGACCTGAAAAACAATTACCGTCTCTCTCTTCGCCTAAAGATATTCGCAAACATCCATACCACAGTGGTATTCAAATCCATATTCCCTATTGGTTGAAAAGCGGACACGCTAATCTACTTGACCAATCAGGCTGCAAAGCATACCTAAATGTCAAAGATACACAACTATACGAGATAATTGGAGTAGTCGTGAAAAAAAATATGCAGAGAGAAGGGGGGGGGGGAACTGTCGAACATTGTCAGTCAAATTTCATCATACACATAAAGCATTCAAATGCAAATTTGATTCAAGTGAGAAGCAGATTTCTAGTATAAATCTGGACGACAGAAAAAAGTAATTATTTCTATAGATATTTTTAAGAAGTGATTTAAAGCTATAAAAATATTTGTAGCATTATTAATAACTGGAGTACCAAGAATAATTAAAAATATTTGTATATAATATTAAACGGAATGTCAAACGTATACAGTTTGGCTTGTTTCAGTTTTGATTCTTGCATTCTTGCATATATATGTATCGTAATTACAGATCTTGTTGTGAAGATTTTCGAATGGCTTTGTAATAATTAAACGTTACCCAACAATAGAAAGACTGCCCAGATGTAGCTGATAATGCCCACTGAGTCAGTACACAGTAGAAGTAAATTTGTTCCGCTCTCTTCCTTGCGTTCGTTAACTGGCTGCACATCCACCCCATGGCTGCTTCCAAAAGAAGTATAAGCCGAAGGGACAAGTGTGACAAGCGCTGTAAATTAGGTGTGGCAGGATTTGGTGATGACATTGTGCTTGTCACAACACTTACTCCTAATATGCGTGTAGCTATAAAATGCATGAAAATACACCCCGCGGTATAAAAGCAGAAAAGCTACGCACACCCATAGCACCTCTTTCGACATTTTGACGGCCTCTTTCTTATTATAGCATAAGCTACTGTGTGCTTTTCACTATTTCTCCAGAACTTCCCTTACATGATAGAACACACAATAAGGAAACAATTACATCAATTAAATGGCATCAAGTAAATACTGGATTCAATATTTGCAACTCGTATAGCATCAGTAAATTTTTTCTTCTCTCAATAAAGATTACAAGCCCTTTTTGATTCTACTTTTTCATCAAGTTGAGTACATTAAATTCAGCAAGATAATAATAATAATAATAATACAATATTTTAATATTTTAAATTATATATATATATATATATATATATATATAATTTAAAAAGTAAAGGAAAAATTATTAAAATCTTGTTAAAATGTTAAAATTTAATTCTAAAAATTAATATTAAAAAATACACCATATTTTAATGAAGAGAACTAAACAATATAAAGAATTACAAGAATGTTGAATTATTTTACTAAAATAAAGAGCCAAAAGGTTCCAGTTCGGCAATGCAAATTTATATAAATCAAGTGGATATTAAATCCAGTATTATTCTTTTGTTTAAGAAAATTAAAGATTCTTTAAGTATACGAAGGCAATATCTTTGAAACTTTTTTTTTTTTCATCACCAATAGAAAAATTAAGGTTTTCACGCAAGCAAGTTCTATATTTCGCTATGGTTCTCAGAATTCAGTTACAGTCTATTTCGAATATTGCATCAATATCATGGTTAAAATAGTTCACACATGATATATTTAATTTAATTATGCACAAGGTGTGACCAATTTTTGCATTCGTAAGAAAGAGTGTTTATCAGTCATCAAATATTTGATGAGATAATTGTCATGCCATTCATCATGCTATTACCTGCTTTATTAGTATAAAGTTCAATCACTGTCCTTTTTTTCGGATAATTGTTATCAGTGTTAACTATTCAGAGCGCATGTCATCTATGAATAGCTGTTTACGTGGTAATGCCACTTTATTTTTTTGATATTTACGTGGTAACTTGATGTAGCCATATATAGAAAGAGGGACCTAAAAGTTCATGCCTCGTATTAAAGAGAAAGAGAGAATAATTTAGTTTCAATAAAGACTAGAGGACTAAATAGAGAACCAAATAAAGAACTTTTGGATCGATTCTGACTTTTACAAGTTTTCCTAAAATAAAATCAACTATTTCTCTGAAATAACCAGGCATTAGACGATTTTTTTTTTCTATCACTTTTCTCATGATGATGTCATACCACAAATTTTCTGTTCAACACCCGTATTTGGTTATGAGATCTTATCGTGTTATTCTCTCTCTTCGCTAAATTTCTTAAAGGAAGCTATGTGTTTTATTATTATTATTAAGGAGTTTTGAAATATGTCAGATTAGCCGAGTGGTCTAAGGCGCTGGACTTAAGATCTGATTCTCATAAGAGAGCGTAGTTCGAACTCCACTTCTGATGTATATATATATATTTTTTTTATATGAAGATGAAAAGATATATAGACATTAAAATATAAAATTTTGCTAAAGTGAACGGCATAATAAATAATATATTTAAGCCATCCTTGCTACAAAAACACACCATAATCAGACTATATAACGTTCTGTCTAAACCAACTTTATTATATGGAAGGGAAATACGGACCATAAAAAAAGAAGAATGAAAAACGGATTCAAACAGCACAAATGAAATTTCTCAGAAAAATAGCTGAATATACCAAGTAGGACCATAAAACAAATGAAGAAATTTTACACAATTCCTGAACATAAAACCAATTAACTATTAGATATAAGTAAATATGAACAAAAAAGGATAGAACAGCTAAATCGAATGGACGACAGCAGACTGCCGAAAATACTATACGGATATAAAATAAATGGAAAAAGAAGAATTAGAAGACCAAGAAAGCGATGACGTGAGACTGGAACAGGTCACTTGACTTAAAATCCATGATAGGAAGAAGAAGAAGAAACAAACCGGTCTTCTTCTGAGGTACCATAGAAGAATATAATTTCTTCCATACTACCTCAGGCCACGAATAATTAAAAGCGATAGATAATCTTACACTGAGTAACGAGCCTCATCTACCACCTAACAATTTTACAAACATTCGTACCGCTATGAGTAAAATCAGAGTGCTGTCTAGATCATCCGGTGATATTAAAAAAAGAAAGAAAGAAAAAGTTCCGACCGTTAGAGAAGGCTTTTGACCGTTGATTCAATTCTGTGCATTCCAGGATCTATAATTGTCCAACTTTCTTTGGCCGAAATACAATAACGACAAAAGTAGTGAGATATTCAACTCCAAAGTAATGTTCCTTCCCTAATAATATCTGTAATTACCAGTCATTTTCTCAGTTGATGAGAACATCCCTTAGGCTATAAAATATTTGGGTCCAGTCCCGGCAGCATTCACATATTTCTCCACGGATGCTTAAGCTTCCTGATAGGCTAAATGTTCGCTAATCGGGAAAATCTATAAACCAAAGCAGGACGATGGTTCAAAAACAACCACGCACTTTGAGATTCAATCTCTGGAGCCTGTTGGTTGGAAAGTGTACACGGCTTCCGCCTTCAAAGACGACACACACACACACACACACACACATGCAAAAAAAAAAAAAAAATCCCCGAAGTGTTTTTATGAAGAAGCTCCTGGTTGGGACTGTATAATAGAAATCCATATTAGTAAGCGTTAAAAAAAAAAAAAATCTTAATCTTATGTGAGCTTAATAAATAGTGGCTTAAAATCATTAGGGAGCAAAAGCGACAGTGTGCTTGTGGGAACTTTAAACACTACAAGGTGCCTTATGTGTTTGCCACCTTCGTCCCTGCAGCTGTTTAAACAGCATGATTAATAATTCATGGCAGCTGCTGCACCGGACCTCCTTCGCCAAACACTTCTTGAGGTTGTGCATCAAAATAATTGGTATTGGCAAAGATTTGTCGATAGAGAACTGCAACTAGAGAATGTTTCATTCGAAGAACCTTTTGAAACAACTGCTCAAAAGATAATTTTCTAAATTTTAGATAAGTGGTTTATTGTTTGAATTTGCATTTCTTTGGAAACACTTTGTTTTTGAATAGGTGAAAGTGAGCCACTACCACTCAGCAAAAGGCTGGCAAAAAAAGACAAATCAGTGAAATTACGAAGTCGTTTAACTGTTTGGACTGGTCGGGGAGTGTAAAGGCCATAAAGATGAGTTTGTAATATATTTTAAAAAATGTATGAGGGGGACCAATGGGATGAGAGATTCATTTAAATGACGTGAGAAAATAAATTTTTTTTTTTTATTTGTTTCATCACTTTTGACGATGAACTGCAAATTGAATACAATTTATTCATATTCATAAAATGCAAAAGAACAACAATAAAGACTTCTCAAATGCAATACAATGCATTGAAATATGATAACATAACATCTATAACATCTAACATCACCGGCCAGTAGGATGGATTTATGAAATGTTATGAAAGGAAAGATTTATGAAATGTGAAATATAATACAAACATTAAATATTTTTCTGTAATATGTTAAAAAAAGGTGTACTTATATAGATAGAGAAAAATTATTGAATTACCCAAAAAATATAAAAATGCACTTTTAAATTAATTTATTCTTTTAATTTATATCTTTTTTAATTTAAATACTTTTTAAACTGGCAGATATATCATTAATATTTAATTATCCGTGGCAGATTATATATATAATATAATAAAATCGAATTTATGCAGAGAATTGTAAAAGTTTTATAATTTCCAAATAATCGTGATAAGTGATTTCTATGATATTTTAATTATAATTATATTTAATTACATAGTTTCGGTTTTTTCAACAAAAAGCGAAATTTTAATCATTCATAGCTACGCTATCTAAAGCATTTCACAGCATCTGTGGGCCATTTAATATGGAATATTTAATCACGTGATTAAAATGATGAAGGAATTACTGGAATGCTAGCTAGCCATGCTAGGGAGAGTTATTGTGTGCTATCTGGTTCAATATAGAAACAAAATAACTTCAGGTTAGTACCAACTCACTTGTAAACTGTATTTTACAAACCATGTTGCTAAGGTTTTTTTTTGTTGTTGTTGTTGTTGTTTATTTATGTTTTTTTAAAGCTTCTGACTTCTCTTGACGAAATTACATCTCTAAATTTAACAACTGCCATCATTCTAAACATCCCCACCTCCTTCAACGTTCTACTAATATTTATATTAAAAATTAACTTGAGTAATTTTATTAGCATACGTTATTTCAGAAAAGACCTCACTAACACATCCATGCTATTTTCTGTCCAAATACTCTTGTGATTTCATTGTGAGTAAACTGTTGCATATATTCTATGGGAGAGCACAATCATAGGTCACAATTATAATTAATTATGAAAACTTAAATACTAAATGACCAATATAATATAATAAACTATTATTAATAGTGCTGTATGCAGATAATCAGATTATATTACAAGAAAAATCAGTTCATGTATTAAATAAAATAAGCCAATACAATTTAAAATTTCGTTGAAATATATATATATATATATATATATATACAGGGTGTTCGGGATAAATTTGACATATTTATAATTAATTATATTTTTCCGTAAGTTACATGTATTAACACACACTTCTCTTCATTTAAAAGTTTGGACCCTTCTTCATTCATATACAAGATGTCAGAAAGGATGGATAGCTGGAACCCACCTGAATCATGGAAGAGAATAACTTGTATCATGATGATTCGTGCCCGCCATCAAAATAAGGATATTACGACTGCTGCCCAATGCTCCCTGAATACAGTAAAAACAATCAGGCATGAACTAGAGACTTGCAATGGTGACTACGAGGATGTAGCAAGAAGAAAGATCCCTAGCAGACGATCTGATTGCGTTCGTACAGCAGAATTCCTCGCAAATCTGCAGGAACAGGTGTTGAAGAACCCTGGCATTGGAATTCGGGCTTTGTTCGTGGAGTTGCTAACTGTAGTCAAGCCCTGGATAACAAGGGTAGCCAATGGTAGGCCGTATGTATGGCAGCAGGATTCGGCCCCTTGCCACACCTCTGGGAAAAGTCAAAAATGGTTGTCTGAAAATTTCTACGACTTCACCAGTCCAAATGTTTGGCCTCCAAACTCCCCAGACCTTAACTCCATGGATTATTTTGTATGGGGCGCAGTTGAAAAAGACACCAATCGCACTTCCAGTAATACAAAAGCCCAGTTAATGGATAAAATTAAAACAGTTTTTGCGGCCCTTCCCAGGGAGACTGTAGCATCAGCTTGTTCGAGGTTCCGAAGCAGAATTGAAGCTGTGATCGATGCTAATGGTGGTTATTTTGAGTAAATCTTGTTGATAGTATTGTAATTAACTCTGCCTGTAATGTTTTTTTGTCAATTCATTAAATTTAATAGATACAAAGAAGATTTTCTTTTTCCTTACGAAACTGTCAAATTTATATATATATATATATATATATATATATATATATATATATATATATATATATATATATATATATATATATATATATATATATATATATATATATATATATGATACTAAAGAAACCTTAAAAACAGAATAAAAATACACATTTAAAACTGTACAAAGAACTAGTATAATTAAACACATATACAAAGAAGTAGTATAACGTAGAATTAAACATATATATATATGTTTAATTCTACGTTATATATATATATATAACGTTATATATATATATATATATATATATATATATTGTATTGTGAAAACGGTATATTTATTTGCCAATATTACCTAATTCCGTTCTTAAAAGAACTGGGCGATGGACTGAGTCCTTGACTCTTTATCCCGTCATCTGAATGGAGAAAATCTGTGTGGATGGGGTGTTATTGAGCTAAAAGCTCTAGTCATGGCTGGGTAACGGCAATAGCCGCGCCTCAGTTAGAACTTCACTGGCTACAGCATTGCCATCCATTACCCTCCAAGAGTATTGGATTGAATGAATCAATCACCGCATCTCATGGTCGATTATGTACCCCCTAATTCCGTCCTTATAAGGACTGGCTTAAAGGGGCGAAGCAAGAATGCTTTCATCTTCCCCGTTATCTGTAGAGGATGAAGGGATAAGGTGTTATTGAGCTATTAAATCTCTGATCATGGCAGAAGGATAACAGCAATAGCCAAGCCTCAGTTAGAACTTCATTGGCTACAGCATTGCCACCCATTACCCTCCAAGGGTATTGGATTGAATGAATCGTCACCGCATCTCACGGTCGATTGATTCCCCTATCTCTCACCCTAATTCCGTCCTTATAAGGACTGGCTTAAAGGGGCGAAGCAAGAATGCTTTTCATCTTCCCCGTTATCTGTAGAGGATAGCGTAGGGATAAGATGGTATTGAGCTATTAAAGCTCCGATCATGGCAGGATGGTAACAGCAATAGCGGAGCCTCAGTTAGGACTTCTTTGGCTACAGCATTGCCATCCATTACCCTCCAAGGATATTGGATTGAATGAATCAATCACCGCATCTCACGGTCGATTAATTCATCCAGCCCACTCCAAAAGGATGAGGATGATGGCCCTAATTCCATAGTAATGAAACTTTTTTTTTCTAGAACTATTATATTGAAAATAAAATGGTGTAATTGTAAACAGCCTAAAATCTGAAAAATAAATTTTTTTGTAACTTTGTATTTTGCAATAATTTTCATTTTAATATTTCTAATTTAACGTTTACTAATTGCTTAAATTTTAGAGATTAAATTTTGGTAATTACTGAGTAATGTCATTATATATATTTCTTAACTTTCACGTCCATTGGTGTCATCACATATACTTTATAATAAAACACGAAAAAATATTAACAAAACAATCAAATATTGTTTCGGGAAATTTTCATTCATTTTCTTGACGAGTAGATACTGATGTTGTCAGGCAGAAGTTTGTCAGCACATGTTATAGCGATGTAAACAGAACAATATTTGCAGAACACGTATCATATGCTGATCATACGAGAAGGGATTACTCTAAACAGGGTAATTACATTACTGCATTAAGTTATAATAGCATCGTCTGGTTGTTAATGCTTGAACAAATACTGCGAAACTAGCTAAGCGATCAACAGAGTAAGCGACAGAATGCTACACAAATGACTTTATAAACATCTATTTCATTCGTCGTGAACGGTCTTTTCCAAAACAATGAGATTTAGAATACTTTCGCGAAGCATTAGTTTCGTAGAAGGACTCCGGAAAGATAAATGAAAGCGCTATAAAGAGGTTTTTCCCCTTTTTAATATGAATGACATTATTTACACATAAATACAAACGTAAACGAAAAACGTACAATGAATTGTATGATATCAGAAAATAATAAGCTAAAATAGATTTTCTTATAAATTATCATTCTTGCTGCTGCTCCATGCGTAATTTCTTATATTTTTGTATTTATTTTCGCAACAAATGCAAAGTACATTTACATTAATAAAATAACCACAATTAAAGTTTTTTATTTTATTGATGTTGACATATTTACTTAAGCTCTAACTGCAAAGCAAAATAAACCTTAATCGGAGAAATTGTTCTTAACATTTATTATTATTATTATTTAATTTTAAGTATTCAAAGGTAATACATGGAAGTTTGCAAGCTCCAAATCCGAAATACAATCCAGATTTGTCAAATTGACTTATTAATAGCAAACCTATTGTTATTATTGATAGGAAAAATTCATAAATAAAAACTTTACTTTAGATGAAGCTATAGCGGAGTGGAGCGGCACTTAGCGTGAGATCCAGGGTAACGGATGGCAATGCTGTAGCCAATGAAGATTTATCTGAGGCTCGGCTATTGTCGTTATCTAGCCATGACTAGAGCTTTTAGCTCAATAACACCCCTCCACACAGATTTTCTTCAATTAGATGAAGGGATAAAGGGTCAAGGACTCAGTCCATCTCCAAAAAAAAAAAAAAAAAAAGATGAAGCAATTATAATGTATGGAAAACGATGTTCTATAATGTAAAAGTAAGCTACAAAAAGAAAAAAAAAGAAACTTAAACTCGTCACTAAGTATGTGAGTAAATTAGTCACCAAGGCAAATATTAATAATATTATTTACTAGATTCCAGTTTCAGATTAGTCAATGTTTGTTCATTTATTTTTGGATAACTTGAAAGAGCTATTCATTTTGTCAATTTACTCAATGTGGTATCTATTAGATTTTAAATATTTTAACTGTTTAGTCAAACGTCCTTTCGTTGTTTGGTTGTGATAAATAACATACTTTTCAATATTAGTCAAACGCATGAGTAATAAAGAATATTTTATTCATACTTATGAGAAATATATATTTTAGTATATATGTATTCGTATGTATGCGGTAGATTGGAAGTTACTAATTACGGTTTTTGCACTTTCTCGATAGAAAACCGCATAATTATGCATTTCTGAAAATGTTACTTTATTTGTTATATATTTTGTAATCATGTGTATATATTTAATTGTGCTTAAGCTAATTTGATACTGATAATTTACATCGTGATCATTTTTGAGATTATCTATTTTTATTTACAAACCTTGACCAATTAAAACATGAGAAGCACTTTTAATAAAAATAAATAAATAAATAAAAATAAAACAAAAATGGAAATTTAATTTGGAATATACTGTTTACTTTATATTTCTTAAAAAACAAAAACAAAATACTCATTAATCTCACATAGATCATGCACCTTTTTTTAAATTATGTAATATATTAAATTAATGATATGCCTAAATGTTCATTTCAAACGCAACTTTCATTCGAAAAATAAAATATAAAAACTAAAATAAAGGTAGAAATATCATTTTGAATTATCTATCTATCATCACGTACTGAAATCTAAAATTAACTTAAAATTACTAGTACTAAAGTATTACAATTATGTACTAAATCTAATTTTGAATTTTTCAATGCAGATCACGTGAATAATAAAAAAAAAGGATTTTGAATTATCATCCAAATGGTTATTAACTTAATAGAGTTCTTGTGATACCAATTTGAAGTGCGTGTATTGCGGAAAAACGGTCTTTAAGACTCTCCCGGATACGAAGCGCCTTCTCTCGGCGATAATACGAAACTGCTGATGTCAATTCCATCTGACTTCTTAGTCGTAAATTGGGGTTGGCTGGCACTTGGAAAGAAATAAATCGCGCAGGAGCGGGCTTAGAATTACAGGTTGTAAGAAGCGTGGAACACAATAGCGGGAAAAGAATGGCAAATGGGCGTCCTTCTGCGCTATGTTTTATTTTACTTTACGACTCCCAGGTTTAAGGTGAAGAAGTGCGGATGTGGCAGTCCTGCTTATTACACACCAAGCATTTAAGAAGAGTAAAATCGTGCACCAGACAATGGCACCTTTGCACGAAACCTTTACGGATATCTTATAAGTCTCAATGGCTACTAAATACCGCTTTCTGCTGTGGCCAGCCGTCAACCGCTAAAAAACCGGCCAAAGGTGTATACAAAATAAAAGAACCAGACAATAATTAGATTCCCACTGAATCACGACGCCATTCTAGCCTTTAAATTTCGTACGCTTGAAACTGTTGCTAATGCATCTTAAGTACTCGGACTTGTACAGATAAGTAGAGGGCGCTGAAAGACAATTAGACGCAGTTCTTCGAAGCTCAGTTACGGTTCTGGACAAATAATTATGAACCGAACAAGCATTTCCAGTTCTATGGGCAATATTCCAATGTAGATCAAGTGAATAAGTCATCGAAGCAAAAACATCTTAAATAATAAGTATCGGGAGGGACTTGTTTCTTAATAGAAGTCATCCTTTGGATTACAGTTTCATTTAACATTTGTCATTATTTTTTACAACTTCCTCGTATGACGTACGACAATCAATGCAATTGTTTCCTTGACTATGTTTTGTAAGCGACAGATGAGCTGTTCCATAAATATGTATTATAAAAGACTTGCCTATAGGCAATCACGTGCTCTGTTCTTCTGTTTTAGGAATCTGTTGCATGTCTGATGAAGTCATTCAAGTGTCTGAAGCTATTTGACAATTATAGAGTGTTTTGAAACATCTGCAATTTTTATAATTTTATTTACGAATTTTTTGTTATTTGATAAATTTTTATTATTTTTTTTTGAAAAAAAAAAAGAGAATTTAAGATCCTTTTAAGGGAATTATTATCAATCTCCAAAGTACAGTTGGCAAATTGTTAAAAAAAAAAAGACAAATATATTTTATTTCTACTATCTTTGTGTAATTCTATAGATTAATTAATTTGAATTTTTTCAGAAGAAATGTTGAGACTTTTTTTTTTCAGACATATCGAACCATGTGATTGTATTTGGATCTCAACAGGCAATACCTTTCGTGTCATACCTACTTTAAAAAAAATTAATAATAATAAATAAAAAAGTATACGAGATCCTTCAACTGTGATACCCAAAAAAGGACTACACATCCTTAAATGACATATTCAGGTTTTTTTTTGGGGGGGGGGGGGGAATCGACAATTTTGGTTGTTTAGATTCTCACGACAAAATCTACCGATTTTACTAAAGATATAAAGTGTCCCCACATAGAAGAAAAAAAATTCCCTGCACGATCTTAACAGTGGATAAAATTTCCTACAGCCCATCTATTGGTATTTTGGATACTTATAGGACTGTGAAACAGAACTCAGCTGATGCTAGCTCATAAAACAGATATTTTAAGACAGTGCGTTATGTTTCATAATTTTCTGCGCAAGAAAAGAGGGAGAAATATTAGAATAATTGTCTGGTTTTGTGGCGTTATGATGAAACAATTAAGGTTAGGGGCCAGTATTATGTCTGTAATTGCATATCCTGTTGACTTCAATGTCTTCCAGTTTTCCCGGAGAAAAATCCTTCCGCATTCGTATGGGACTGGCTTCATCTTCAGTTGAAACAACCCTGATAAATGCTTACCTAGATAACACCTCAACCTTACTATTGATGGTAACCACTTTCAAATGAATTTTAAAAGAGCATGAGTAAATGGATGGATCAAATTGTCTCAAATGAATTAAAATCTTCAATAAGTAAGTCATTCTTACAAAGCCCATTATTGTTGGAGTCTCAATTCATCATTCAATAAAATTTGATTATAAAAGCGAAGCTGTTTCAAGAATTCGTTGAGTGAATCTTGCTTCAAAACTTGATATTGAAATGTTGAGTGTATTATCTATCTTCTATTAATTTCAAATCTCTAAAAGGTTACGGTGAAATGTCAAAATATTTATTTAATATTTATTTAATATTCATACATACAAAGGAAGTAAAATTATTTATGACGTTTGTCCTTGCAACAAGATGCAAATCTTGCCACAAAGCTCAATTGTATACTGAGTAGATGTGTAAAAAAGTATGGTGTATTAGTAATCTAATTAAAATTTATGAGTTTTACTAACTTAGCTATCTGAACGAAAATGAAATCAGGAGGAAAAATAAATAAAATAAAAAGCTACTTACTAAAAACAGTCTATTTCTATTGTCGTATTTGTTTCAAATATTTATTTTAAAATCTTAAAAATCCGTCTCACCAGCTTATCTTTAACACCAGTGACAAGAGATTTTCGCCGCACTTTGAATTCTTCAGTGTATCCCGTATATCCCCCCCCCCCCAAAAAAAGTATTAAATTTGAAAATAATAATACTTTCCTTAACTTCAGTGGTCTCTAAACATATTTGGAAACCACTGAAATTAAAAAACCGATTTCAGAATTAGATGATTTCTGGCCGAGGAAGTAAGGTTCTCGGAGAGGAAAAAATATTGAGTTTTTAATCCCACAACTTATCAAAATAAAGCATACATGGATAAGGAATACTAATTAGAATTAGGAACATCCCATTTTGTCTAGAACGACGTTTGGATGCATGCAATCTCGGCGATAGTGACAAGTGGAAAGGAGACAGGCAGGCTACTGTATCCAAAAAGTTAAGACTAAAACAGCGCCACCTAGTTTGCTTTGAGGAAGTAAAAACATTAAATAATTTATACAGCAGTACTGTACTTCAGCTTCATGATAAGCAGTATTTTATTATAAGCAGTAGATGGTTTTTATCACAAAGTGCGAGGCCACTAGGTTGTTACTAGAGGCCTGAAGTGGCTTAAAAAAAGATCCTTATTATGGTAAGGATTTGTATTTCATTTTTGCAGATCTCGAAAAGGCGTACGACAAGGTGTCCAGAGTAAAGCTGTTTGAAACTCTGCAATTATATTGAGTAAATGGAAGATTCTACACAACGGTACTTGTTGTGTAGAATATTCTGGTTTCATGCACTATTCGATGTCAGACGAAGAGGTACAATATCTTTTCTGTTATTCATCACCTTCGTGGATCACATTATAAAAAAAACAGGAAGTCAATTTTAGTTTATGGATGTGAAAGCTGAGTTAGGAATGAAACAGTTGATCAAAGACCAGAAATCACCCATATAAGAATTTTGAAAGAAAAAAAGCAAAAGCAAAGGGCAGTTAACGAATGATATCAACAGCAAGTATCAATAGATTAGTGCTCTTAAACAATCAAAAGTTTGATAATATTGGAAACCTGACAAATAGCATTTGGAGGAAAGCTTGCTGATAGAAAGCTAGTGGTAAATATTGCGATTACAGCACAGCTACTACGATGAATAATATTCTTTGTAGTATCTGTTCTTGGCAGCTTAATGTGGCATGGGAAATATAATGAGTTGGTCTCACAAACAGTTCTGCGGTTGCTGCAGAATAAGCTTATGAGATATTAGCGCACACAATCGTTTCGATTAGATTGGACAATGTTGTATAAAGATGACATCGTGCTGTGTGCAGAATCAAGAGAAGAAGTGGCAGCTAAACTGGAAAGGTGGAGGAAAGTACTGGAAGAGAGAGAGAGAGAAAGAGAGAGAGAGAGAGGGATGGGGTATGAGACTGAGCAGAAGTAAGACAGAGTATATGTGTTGCAAAGTGGATGGCAGCCAGGAGACAGATCTGGAGCTGGAAGGAAATGTCATCAGGAAGGTCGGTGATTTTAGATACTTAAGTTCAACAATGGAAGCGGATGGAGAGGCCGAGAAAGAAGTGGGATGAGGAATGGCGGAACTGGAGAGAGATGGCTGGAGTGCTATGCGATAAGAGGGTGCCGATCAATCTGAAAAGCAAAATCTACAAGACAGTAGTGAGACCAGCTATGACGTATGCTATGGAAACTGTGGCCCTGGGGAAAATAACATCAGCAGGATGGAGGTAGCGGAGATGAGAATGCTTAGATGGATGTGCGGTGTGACCAGAAAGGATCGTCTGAGAAATGACTATGTAAGAGGGTGGGAACGATGAAAGTTACGAACTTAGGAGCAAAGATACAGGAGGCAAGGTTGAGAGGTGGTTTGGTCATGTGATGAGGATGGAGGAAGAGTATGTGGGAAGAAAGGTCATGCAGATGGATGTGCAGGGGAGGAAAAAGCGCGGGCGGCCAAAGAAGAGATGGTGGGGCAGGACTTTAGGAGGAAGAACTTGGATGTGGCTACAGCTCAAGACAGGAGGTTGTGGAGGAGACGCAATACAAACAGCGATCTACTTAAGTGGGAAAAGCTGAAGAAGAAGAAGAAGAAGAATCATTTCGATTAGATACTCTATCTACAGTTATTGTTGTTACCACACTTATTTTGTATGTCTAAATAATACTTGTTACGTAAAAGGTAATATCAACGCGCTTTCATGATTACTTTTTTCCAGCTATAACTAACTTACATTTTTTTTTTTTTATGGTGACGTTTCGTGATTTATATTCATTTAACCACGAATTACCGAATCAGATTTCATTACAATTTCATGGTTGGAAGGTAAAATTTGAAAACAGAGATATATGACTCCTTTTTAAAACCGAAATAAAACTAAGATATATGATTAGTCTCATAAATATAATTTCAAATTAATTATTTTTCTTAGAATTTTTCGATTTTTAATTTTTTTTAAAAATAACTTTATTTTATATAATAAAAAGATCAAACACCATTCATTTGATAAAATAAATTATTATTTAATAAATTTGATATTGATGATAATATAATGATGTTGGGGAGGATGAATCAATCGACCTCACGTGAAATGCGGTGATTGATTCATTCAATCCAATATCCTTGGAGAGTAATGGATGGCAATGCTGTAGCCAATGAAGTTCTAACTGCTCGGCTATTGCTGTTACTGCCATGATCAGAGCTTTAATAGCTCAATAACACCTTATCCTTACACTGTCCTCTACAGATAACGGGGAAGATGAAAAGCATTCTTGCTTCACCCCTTTAAGCCAGTCCTTTATAAGGATATATATATATATATCACTCGTAAAATTTGTTTTTCAGCTATTTCACATTTTCAATACACTACAGGAAGATAATCTCAAAAAGAAATAATTAAATCGAAAGCACGTGATATTATATTATATATGCACTAACCACTACAGGTGAATAACTCCAACTGCATTAATAGATATTAAGAAATAAATAAAAATTTTATTCATGAAATTTATTTCAGGATTATTCTTACAGCCTACAGATATAGTAAGTTTTCATGTGGTGTCTCCTTACCAACATTCCTCTGAATAATACAATTGAATTATTTCGACTTTGTAATTAATTCAGGATACTTCGGTTGTCAGTACAAATTATACAAGCAGATAGAAGGAGCAGTCATGGATACTCTCATTTCCCTTACTCTAGCTAATTACTTTATGGAACATTTTGAACAACATAAAGAAGTTTCCAAAATTTGTCGAAATTTCTAGTAGATGTTAACTTCTGTCGTGATTGGCAGCCTGCTTAGAACAATCGAAATAGACAAGCTTTAGAATAAGTTGAGAACAGCGATGATATCATTCATAAGATCTCGAAATGGGGAAACTATTAAAGACAACAAGATAGACATTGACAACGATAACCTGGAATGGAAATCTGAAGAGATTATCTTTATAATGGAAATGAAGAGCCCTGTTCCCATCTGGGAGCAGAATGCATAAAAGCAATGAAAGTATTAATTCAGATAGCATGGACAAATAAGAGCACATCAACAGGGCTCACGATTTTCCATTGCTACCACCAACAATTGATCCTGAGGAGAGGAAATTAGCAGACTTTATTAAGACTTCCCTTGGAAAAAACCAAAAACCAGAAGCAAAATCGTAAAATAGAACCCGAGACTTTCGCCACCAAAAACTACTAACAGAGCAGCTAAAGAACCGGCAACACCATCATCAAGAGGTGTGGGGGGGGGGGGGAGGAGGGGGGAGGGGGGAGAACAGTAGAGGAAATGGAAGTAATAACTGCAACAGCTAAACGGCAAAGAGATCAAGCAGAGGAAATTTAAAATCAAAACGACAACCAGCCAAGACAGAATCTACCTGCAAGGAAGACCCCCCCCCTCCCACAGTTACATCGTCTGCCGGAAAATAAGTGTGACAATTCACAGAACCCATCCGCCTCCTCTGAATCAGCAAAACAAAGCAACACCCATTCACTTCCAAGTACAATCAAGGGGGGGAGCAATCATAATCCGCTCATTCTGAGGCACATCTGGTGCAATTGAAAGGTTCCCCCCCCCTCCCCGCAGTGGCCTTATTTTACGTATTTAACAAGGAAGGTTCGGTCGCCACCTGTGTGAACTTAACCAATAATCATTTAAAATCTCCATTAGACACGGGTCTTCGTGAAAATGACATAACAGACTTACACGAGACATTAATAGAAATAGTCCAACAGGATTTTAACATTTTGGATGTGTATGCTGACGATATTGTTGGCACCTTTCGGGATTCCGATTCCATTTACATTTTCTTCGGCACACTCTGACAGTTTAGCGTGCTCAGTGGTTTTCGCGCTAAGCAAGACAAAACAAAAAGCAAAGTTTGGGGGAAATTCAGGTCCTGCCAATCTTCCGTATGGTTTACCGCCAATTAGCCGGCCCAGTAAAAATATTGAGAATCCCATTCCTTTCTTTGGGAATCAGCAAGGAAGGAGATGCCAGCAAAAACAGTACTGAATTCCTTTTGTCACGCAAACTCATCCCTTTCAAGCTAAGTTATCTATCTTACAACTCTAAAGAAACAGTCATCAAAAACATTATAGTATTACTACACACAATCAACATAACAAACATCACAGATGCACAGGATAGAGTTATTTACAGAGAGCTCATCGACTTCTGGATCCACGTGGACGCAGGACTTTTCTCCATCCCCAAGCAAAGAGGGTTTTCCCTGCCAATCTTGAAATATTCCTATTTTACTAACACTATTCGAACTATATGGAAAGCATTGGCATCAAATCACCCAACTCGCAATCTAACTAAATACTTTGTTGGATATTTCCTACTCTGTGTTCTAGGCCACTGGCCATGCTGCGGAGGTCGTGCTAGAGCGGTATTATACCATATGTAACACTCTAAAGAGATTTGTTTGCGATAAGGTTTGGGAGCTTCAACTTAGGCCAAAGCAGATACACTGGAAAACTTTTTGATTTTTTTCGGTTTCGAAACGCCAAATCAGCTGACGAATGAAGAGGTTCTTTACAAATATCAACAACAGCTGGGGGGGGGGGGGGGAATCTTTTCATCGGGATTTGGCTTGGAGGATCGCTTACAGCCAACTTCCGGCGGAATTGGCAAAATTGTAATATCACCCCCGACCTTGTGACCTTTTTTGCGAAGTTTGTCATATAACTGAAATTGTGGCATCTGTTCTACCAGTGCAACGCATTTGGCGAAGGCTAGCTGAAATGCTTAGGATCCCGTTGCTTACTTTCTCTGAGGTGGTACTATTGCAGTTTCACCTCCAAGGTGAGGAAAAACACAAAAAACATCTAATTTTTCTCATCAATGTTATAAAATATCGTATATGGAAAATACGTAAAAAAACATCTCCTCACTCAGGAAGACGGAATCTACCATCGAATTAGGAACTGCTTCTCCGCCTACTCCCTCAATTGCAAGAGGAATCTTTCCTGGAGCAGGAAAGATCCCTCTTGGGCGAAGAATGGTTCCTAAGGAGATGGTGTAGGGCCCACCAACCACATGTCAGATTACACAGGGGAGAATTAAAGTGTGCATATATTTGTACCATCATTGTTTTTATTACCTTTTAAACTCAGATTTTATTAGCTTTGTCGTTTTAGTCTAATTTCATTTTATTCCAATGTAGGGGGGGGGGGGGTTCGCCTGAACAAACCCTGGGAAGGCCAACATCGAGGTGGTCCTGAGCCCTTTTCGGGCAGGATCCCCGGAGCCAGGTCTCCTCAACTTGTTTATTTGTTTTTATCCATTTATTTGATTTTACAGATTTTATTTTATTCTTTCTACTGGTTTTGATAGTATTTTAATATTGTTTTTATCTGTTTACTCTTTTTAGGGATTTAGTAGCTTTTTTTTTTTTTTTTTCCTTTTCTTGGGACTTTTCCTTTAATACATGAAAAGTCAAACGACCGTTTGAAGTACCTGGTGGGTCAACAGCTAAAACTGGTCAACTGAGGCCTCTTTCTCTCCTCCATCACTATTTCACTCTAATAGAACAACTAATAGAACTTAGAATAAAAGAATAAATAGAACAACTATTTGGGTTAAAACGCAAATAGTTGTTCTATTTATGCATTACTATAATATGTTAATTCTTTGTTTAATTGTGTTAACATTAAAATATTGAGTGTAGTATTGGAATTCATAAACTATATTAAAAATACTGTTCTCTAAATAAGAATAACTTACCATAAAATTAATAAATATGATGCCTCCAAGAAAAGAAACACTTAAAAAAATACGTTAAATAAAAACAAACAAACAAACATTATTTTTAGTACCAAAAAGTGTACATAAAAATACACTATTTCTCTTTACTGTTAATGTGTTATTTCAGAGCAAATTGAGCCAAGAAAAATAACTTGAAGAATTCCGTGAGTTTCATTTGAAAGTGTGTATTATAAAATCACATGTTCCAAATGAGTCACTTCATCACAAGCAAGAATGCTACTTTAAACGGTATCCATAAGCAGCATTTACTGACATTATAGCATGCTAAAGTTTAATAATAACTATTGCCAGCTTTCAGTATTCGTTTGTTTTGAAATATTTTTCTTTTTCCCAATCGATAAAGATGTGGAGTTAGCTTCTGTGCACGTGGCTCCCTCTGTATTTCATTCGTTCAGGTAAAAGCAAAAATATATCCAAAAAAGATAATTGTGGTTTTATCGTAAAAGGAAATATTACGTGTTGTTTTTTTGAATAAATATTCTTTCCAAAAGATTAAAAACGGACTTAAAATCTTTAATTTTTTTTTGTTGTTATTTGTTTATTTGCTTCAGTGATAAATACGTAATTTACTGATAAAGTATTATTTTACGAAGAAATAATTAAATGAAAATCAACAGAAAATCGATAAATATTAATAAATACGATAAAATTAATTACATTGCTTTCCCCCCTAGTTTACACTATAAATTACAATGATTTCAGTTTAGATAACATTGTAATCAGATATAAGAGACACTTTTAACATGGTTGAAATATTGTTTAAATGATTTATGAATTTCATTTGGATAAAGTGTTCGTATATGAATTTCTGTTAGACTTATTATACTTTAAAAAATATTATGATATAATTAATTTGTAATTTCACAATAATAATTTGTCCACCTGTTAAACTGCACCGTCCTTATAACTTCCTTCACGTCAAATATAACTTTAACGTAATGTTATGTTCGTAAAAGCAAGGAGAGGTAAAAGACATAAAAAGGAATCATCTTTGTCATTAACCTAGATTGTCATTCTACATAATCAGGCAAATGGAAGCGAATAATTTCGCAATTTTATTTTGCAAATTAATAACTCTAAAATCTTTACAACAGTAATGTAATGTGCTATACCATACTTACAGGATGTTTAAGTTTTATGCTCCAATGTAAATTAAGTCAAAGAGAATTTGACTTTATTATTTATTTGAATAATTTGAATTTTATTTGAATATTTAAAGTCATGTATAATATATTGAATAGTTTATGGAACTAATAAAATTAATTTTATCACAGACAAAATTCGACAACCAAAAATACAGTAAAGACACACCATTTTCTTTTTCTTTTATTCTTCATTTATTTAATTTACAGTGTTCATTACAGACGAACACCCTGTGTGGTGGCCGGAATAAGAATAACGTCGCTGTAACCCATGCATGTCGTAAGAGGCAACTAAAATGGGACACTGAGTTTCGCTCTCTCAGGTTTCTTCCGGAATTTTGCTTCCGGTGAGGGGGGGTCTTAGATTTTGGGGAGGTTGCCCTGAGAGAGCATTATGAGTCTCCGGGGAGGGTGTTTTCTGGTGGGGCCTTGTCGGTGAATGCCTTTCCCTGGAATATGAGCGGCTCTGCTCGGTGGTAGGGTGAGCCTGTCACTGAGTGGGCCAACGCTGAGCTGGACGATCTTTCGGCCACTATCGAGTGGTCTAGGGATCGTTCTCATTTTTAAACAGCTTTACTTAAAAAAAAAGCCCCATTGTAGCCCATGTATGTTGTACGAGGCGACTAAAATGGGCCCAGGGAGGGTAATGGATGGCCAATGAAGTTTTAACTGACACTCGGATGTTGCTGTTACCCTCCTGCCATGATCAGAGCTTATAGCCCTATATTACCCTATCCATACATTTTCTTTACAGATAACGGGGAATATGAAAAGCATTTTTGCTTCACCCATCTAGCCAAAAATAAATAAATAATAATAATAATACAGAAGAACACAGTAAAAAACGGTTTGAGGTATGAAAATCCTGCCAACTCCGTTTGAGGCTGGCAAACCAATGATATGAGTGCACTGAGCTAATTAGAAGTAGAGAAGGCATACAAACAATGTGAATCGTTAGAAATTCCAAGAAGGGACTATTTTAGACATGAGATATATTTGCATAAACCAATTCAATTAACATTAATCGCATTAATATTATTAATGCCATAATTCCTTAACCGATTTATTATTTGTCATCTAATTTCAGTGCATGTGCTCACCAAGGATATGATTTTGATTCCGTAGTAAGTAATATATGAAATTCACTACAAACCACCCAAACTACTGTTTAATATTCCATCCCCCGTTTTTGAGTAGGCGAGTAGCATAAATAATTCACTAAACTCGATAAAAAAAGTAAAAATTGCGTAGTTTCTTCAAGGGAAAGCGTTTCATCTATACTTTAATTATTCTACATCTTTGTTTACATCCCATCTCAGTTCAGCTGCTTCAGTACTTAATGACTTATATGAAACAATAGAGAAAATTAACTTACATTCTCCCATACCTAACTTCACGCTTATTTCCAAAACATTTGCCTTTTTCTTTCTCTTGAGGATTGCACTCTGGTTATGATTGCTGCTCTATCAGACTTTCCACCAGCCATTGCTATTCTAACCAGCGCAAGACTTCGGTAATCATCCTCATGAGAAAAATAATCGACTCAACACATTTTACGTATGCATACAGCTAGTCGAGTTCAGCTTTGAACTCCTTATCATATCTGTTAACTCTCCGCACTCCCAAGGAAATCTCTTATATATTGGTCTTTTGCTGCATTCCCTTATCACTGCCAGATTGTTCAAATAGTCTCAATAAATAGTTCATTATAATCATTTTTCACCATTCCATGAATTATACGACACTATAATAACATATATAATACGATATTGTAGTCGTATCTAACAATTTTATCAACATAACTACTCTAAAAGGTATTAACAGTACTTGCTGTTAACAAGACTCATTCCCTGGTGAGAGTCGCCTTTGTTAATTTTTATTTACAATTTTTTGTTTGTTTGTTTCTCCGTTAATTTTTTGCTTACATGTTATTAAAAGCAAATTAGGAGTTTATATAGGCTTATTAATAAATTAATAAAGTAATAAAATTAATAGAAAACATATTTCTGCAATAATTTCATTCTTTATCTTGTAGAGAATAAGAGAACGTAAATATAAGCATTTAACTCAATCAATTAATTTGCATTTTTATTAATTGTATTAATTGTTTATTTATTTTTGCAACGATTGTTAGTAGTTTCATAAAGCTTTATATCTTTAAAACACTTTGCAGCACTAAAAGAACAAATAACTATTATAGTCAAGTTATTTGTTCTTTTCTGTATTATCAACTTTCCAGATATTTTAAATTCAAAATAATTCCCGCCACGTGATCCACTATGCAGCTTAAAATCCACTGAAATAGAACCTCAAAGAATACATGTTTTTGATTGGTTACTTTGAAAGAGAATTATGTTCTGAAAACACACCCGCAAACCTCCTCTTGTTCAAAAGAACAATGTTATTGGTCAAAGTAAAATTGTAAGAACAAACCAAACAATGTTGTATTTTTGTGTCTAAATTATGTAGATTATCTTCAAATGAAAATTATGCCAAAGAACATGAAGTAAAGTAAAACAAAAGTGCAGTCAATTAGCCAATGTTGTTACTCTTATTCCTAATTATCAAATAGAAACCACGCCCATCAGGAAAGCCCGCGTAACATTTAAAATGAACGAATGAAAACAGACAAATCCTTTCTGTGAGCAAAACACAACCCACAGCAATATACGGCTTGATATAATTAAAACTATTTCATGAAATATATAGAATATACATAATCATTTATTTTGTTCTTTTTCCTGTAAAATGTACTCTCTTTTTTTTTCCGTTTGCAGTAGTATAAGATATAACGACTGCAAATATGGATCGAGTTAACTTTCATCTTGAAGGTGAGCATTATAATTAACTGTGATCATTATAATTAATTGAGATCTAAAATTTCGCATATATTATTCGAACTAAAACATTTTATGAAAGCAAAACGAGAGTATTCCTCTATTATTAGTTAAGCCAGAATAGGTATTTTGAAGTTAGTTTCCAATGTAATTAAAACATAAGTTATATACTACCAATGTTTATGTTATTTGCAAATAACATTAATGCATAAACAAATACACCATTTAATATTCTAAATAGTACTTATCGACCGTGAGATGCGGTGATTGATTCGTTCAATCCAATACCCTTGGAGGGTAATGGGCAGCAATGCTGTAGCTAATGAAGCTCTAACTGAGGCTCGGCTATTGCTGTTACCCTCCTGCCATGATCAGAGCTTTAATAATAGCTCAATAACCTTATCCCTACACTGCCCGCTACAGATAACGGGGAATATGAAAAGCATTCTTGCTTCGCCCCTTTAAGCCAGTCCTTATAAGGATAGCAGATTTGAAATGGTAGATGATGATTGAGGTTTGAATAGAGATAGCAGATTTTTTTTAATCACGGGAAAACAGGCAGTAGTCACAAGAACACACAAGCAGTCAACAAAATAAAATATACGCTTATCTCATAGTTTTAATTGCTTTGCAGATAATTCCAGTCAATCTCGATCTGCCTTGTCGTTCACTTTATATGAAAGTTGGATGGTGCTTCTCCGTTTCTGTTCTAATGTTGAAGTACGCATCTTTCCTTCTGTAAGTCAATGTACAAACATGTCAGGATACAGGAATAGATAGAATTCTCAAAATGTTAATCTCCATACCATTCTCTAGTGGGAAATTACAACATAGTCGAATCCACCCTCCAAGGGTATTGGATTGAATGAATCAATCACCGCATCTCACGGTCGATTGATTCCATTCAAATCTGCTATTTGATTGTCTTAGCAATCAAATACATACATTATTGTGACTTACAAAAGGTGTTTTTAAACTTTTATAAAATATGAAAGAGATTTCAAAGAAAATTCTATATAAACTAAAATAAAAATTCTTAATTAATTTGCTAAATGTCTTATTAAATAAATTCATAGAAATTTAATTAAATATTTACATTAAATTCAAAATAATGTTATATAATAAATCTGTTACTATAAAAATTTTAATTTTTCTAAAAATTCGATTCTTTTTTTTCCAAAAATTGAATTATATCATACATTTAATTAGCACACTTTTTATAAATATAATTATATTAATTATATATTACTCTTAACAAAGCACTTTTTACTGACTGCATCTAATGCTAAAATTTTCTTGTTTCCCATAGACATAGATATATGTGACTGCACGCATACCTATGTAGTACCCTACATAAACTTCCAAGTTCTCATTCAAACACTTACCTGCGTGAATTTTTATAAGCAGGACAAGACACGCGATCTAATCCATTAAACCTGCATATTAGAAAATAAATATCGATTAAACTTGAAATGGTAGAACTCTTAAACTAATGAAAATGAATTATATCATCATATTAATAAAAGAATGTTGTCTTTAACTGTTTCCTGTAAATTAATGAAACAAGCATGCTTTTTTTTAAATGTATTATAATTGACATTTCCTTCATATGATTATTAACTTTGGTAATTCATTCGGTCCAGAGATAATGCCAACTGTACAATGCATTCTTATTTCTTATTTTAAAATATCTATAATTTTCTTTTGAATGTTCTCGCTACTATTAATTATTAATATTTTTTTCTAATTTTTATTTTTAAGGCACCTATCATCGGAAGGAATCAGAAGTTCATCAGAAATTACTGCTGAAATTTCTCATACATTGGGATATAATTAACACTCCTGAGCTAAGATTACTTCCGGATATTTCTTGGAGATTATATAAAAGGTAAGTTATTATTTAATTCTAGAGGTTTAATTAAATACTTATATAGAATTGAAACTTAAGTTATATAATCAATTTGGTTCTATAAAAATTTAATTTTTTTTCCTCAGAAAATTAAATTATATTATACATTTAATTAGTACACTTTTTATTAATATAATTATATCTTTTATACGTTGAGCATCTATTCTTATGCTTCATATTTTAGCATAGCAGAACTGTTAATGATCAGAGAAGAATGGTTCGGGGTTGGGTTTAATTTTATTATATATATAGAAATCGTTTATGATGAAAAGCATTATAAGATACTCTCAAGAATCAAAAACAAATAAATGTGATAATTTTATTGATTATTGATAACTCTGCATAAAAAGTTAGCTTCCCTCAACAAGAATATTTCTATCTTCGATTTGTTTTAAGGTGTTGGTTGGCGATGACCAACTTCTTAATCTCACCCCCCTTCCATTGCACCAACCATCAATGGACGGGGCGTAGTTTTGTTTTGTTACTTAGGTGAGAATGAGGAGAGGTTTTTTTTTTTTTGTCGAGTGAATAACAAATTATCTGTGAAATTATAACCGAGTATAGTTTTTTTCCCCTTATTACACGAAAGTTAGTTACCTGGAATTAATTTATTTATAATGCACATAATTACTTCATGATTCTTCAGACACTTATTACATAACACCGTCATTCGCGGAAAATGTCTTGCTTTTTGAGTAAATGAAATACAAATTACATTCTAAGATGAGTTATAATTTTAGAATAATATACATACGTATACCTTAATTAAATTACTCTCTGTTCTTTGATGCTTAAAATGTTAAGAAGTGAATGATAATTTTTAAAACTTTAAATGACCTAAAAAAACTTGTAATACTAAAAAGCACTTTATCATGTTTCTAACCTTAAATTAGAATTGATATTACTATTACTGTTTTTATCACAATACACCATAAATTGTTATTCCATGTAATCTTTTAAATAGAGTTTATATCGCATACTAACTTGACTCCCCGTGTGGTGGCCGGGATAAGAATAGCTCCACTGCAACCCATGCATGTCGTAAGAGGCGACTAAAATGGACTCAGAATTTCGCTCTCTCTCTCAGGTTTCTTCCGGAATTTTGTTCCCGGTGGTGGTGGTGGGGTTTGCCTGGGAAAGCGTTTTGAGTCTCAGGGGAGGGCGTGGGGGGGCCTTGTCGGTGGATGCTTTTCCCTGGAATATGAGCAGTTCTGCTCAGTGTGTGTGTGTGGGGGGGGGGGGGGAACCAACGCTGAGTTGGACGGTCTTTCGGATACTTGTAGGGAGTGGTCCGGGGATCGTCTTAATTTTAGAGGTGGCTTTATTTATTAATCCCACTGTAGCCCATGCATGTCGTACGAGGCGACTAAAATAGGTACCCAGGGAGGGTAATGGATGGCAATGCTGTAGTCAATGAAGTTTTAAATGAGGCTCGGCTATGCCATGATCAGAGCTTATAGCGCTATATTACCCTATCCATACATTTTCTTTACAGATAACGGGGAATATGAAAAGCAATTTTGCTTCACCATCTAGCCAAAAAAAACTAAGTTGGCACCTTGACCTGAATGCTATCAGCAGACATCACTGATAGTTTATATAAAAAAGGTTGGGAGAAAGTGGAAGAATGCTAAAATGGTTTATTTAATAGAACTTATGAACACTGTGTTTGAGTATATAGTTACGATATTTCACAACACACACACGCAGTAACTTTTATTCAAATTTAAAGCAATTTTTTTAATTATATATATATATATATATATATATAACAGCCACTTTCACAGAATGATTCTATTAAGAGTATATTATAAAGATCAAAGTGAAACCCATTCTTCTATTAAATGTATTTCACAAAGTAAAAATTAAGTAGTACTGTCAGCGACCACATGAAAACATTTACTCATCTGAAGCATCAATCCCAAACAACTGTTCTCGCGAATGAAAAAAATTATCTCCAAGTATCGTATTTTACAGGAACTCTTATAGGACAATTATATAGTTCGCTTGATGACATATTTTGTCTGTGTTTCAGTATTATTTTTCACTTTGAAGCCTACAAACTCGATCGTGTATATAAAAAAAAGCATAATCGACTTATTTACAAAGATAATTTAATATTTTAAGTAACAGATTTGTGTGAGTGACAGAGAGAGAGAGAGAGGAAAAAAAATAAAGATAAAATGTTTTATCATGTAAAATAACTTTTTACGCAGTAAAAAGATCGCTATCCATTAGGCTGAAATTAACAATTGATTTTCTTTACAATATTTGAACGATAGGACTAATGTACTAGTGCTGAGAAACCCTTTTTTTTTTCGTTGTCAATTTGTTTCCACTCAAACGCATATTCCCCTTTATCATATAATGACAACGTTCGCCTTGAGACTTTTACGGCATGACAGTACTGTTGAATAGAAACACTCACTGAATATTCGATTTCAATTTGATTTTCACCAAATATTTGGTTTCGAAATTATGCTGAAATATTTGGTTGGTGTGGCATTATTTGGATACCCATAGATTTAATTTTATATTAGCATAAATTGCTTAATTTCCTAATAGATTCGTCGTACAAGATTCATCTTTCTAGTGAAATTTTTATGATAATTCTAAAAAGAAACCATATAATCATTAAAATCGTTTGATCTTTAAAAGGATTAGTGACTAGTCATAGAAACTGCAGAAAATTTATTATAAAAAAAAAAAGAAAGAAAGAAAAGGGAAAGAACGGAAAGGAAAAAAAAGTTAGATAGCAAAGAAATGTTTGTAAATATAAATATAAATTGTAAATAAATTGTAAACACTGTAAATATAAATCTTACATATTTAGTGCACTTTCACGATAGAAAACTTATTGCATATCATATTTCAAATATAATATTCTGTGTAAGGAGCCGATGATAAATTGGAATCTAGAAACCTGTTTTTATTATTTATGATCAGGTCAGAAATGTACCAAAAAAAAAAAAAAACGAATAGGACATGATGTTGAACTTTTTTTAGAAACCGGTTATGGGATAACGCCAGAGGAATGTATTCTTTGAGCATACAAATTCACAGGTAAAGTGACAGTTAATATTTAGAAATCGTTAACAGAATACAAATGTGCTAATTAAGTTTCAAGAATAAGAAAGGAAACGGTTGAGAAATTCTTCTCAACCGTTTCTCAAGTATTGAGAAACGGTTGAGAAGAATTGTGGAAGAAAAGCTTGGTGAAGAACAAGCCTGATTCAGGCCAAATAGAGGCTGTCAGGATCAGATCTTCACTTTACGACAAATAGTCGAGAAAGCATGGGAATATAACAAAGATCTGTATTTAAGTTTTGTCGATCTGGAAAAGGCATATGACAAGGTGCCAAGAGAGAAGCTATTCAATACGCTGCAGTTATATGGTGTCAATGGGGCATTATATCAAGCAATACAGAGTCTTTATTTGAGTTGTAAATCAGCAGTTAGAATTGAAGGAAGTACAGGAAGATGGTTTAATGTTAAATCTGGTGGGAGACAAGGATGTACATTATCCCCTCTGTTATTCATTATCTATATGGATCACATTATGAAGGAAAGTGGCATTAAACATGATATCAAAATTGGAGATGTTAATGTCAGCTCTTTGCTTTATGCAGATGATGTTATACTTCTAAATAAATCTGCTACAAGTCTGCAAGATTCTCTGACTAAATTGAATAGCTGTTGTAATAGATATGGTATGAAGGTCAGCAATAAAAAGACAAAGACAATGAAAATAGGCAGAGTCATTGAAAATGTCAACTGTGTTGTGAATGGAGAACCTGTGGAACAAGTAAAACATTTCAGCTATTTAGGCACGATTTTTACTGAAGATGGTAAATTAAATATAGAAATAGACAACAGAATAAGAAAAGCTGGTATGGTGGGAAGTCAATTGAATAAATTCATATGGAATAAGAAAGAAATTAGTCGGAACACTAAATTAGCTGTATACAAGACAGTGTTCAAACCAGTTTTAACTTATGGATCTGAGAGCTGGGTCAGAAGTAAAACACTTGACCAAAGACTAGAGACCACAGATATGAGAGTCCTGAGAAAGATTATAGGCGTGAACAGATGGCATCAATGGCAATATCATATTAAAAACGAGGATATTAGGAAAGAACTTGACATTGTCAGCATCCAGGAATGTGTTAGCAGAGCTAATCTCAGGTGGTATGGTCACTTAAACAGAATGGGCGAGGAAAGATTACCAAAACAAGTGTTCTCTGCCAGGTTGGCAGGAAAACGATCTAGAGGAAGACCAAGATATAGGTGGATTGATACTGTACAAAGTGATTTAGACGATAGAAATATAAGATCTGATAATGTTGGAGTCTTGACAAGTAACAGACTGATTTGGAGGAAAATTGTAGATAGGAAATTAATAATGATGTAATTTTTTCATGTAGTACTATCATATCCTGTACACCCCTTGAGGGTACATAACAGGAATTTGATGATGATGATGAATAAGAAAGGCTATTGAAATCCCATCACGATCAAACGTGTTTGAATAAGTTATTGTTTTAATATTGTTTCAGCACAGGTGTTTCAAGAAACTGAAAACATTTCCAATTCTTGTTGGTGGCGGGTACAATTGTAATGCCAAAATGAATTTTAATAAAAAAATAAAATAAAATAAGCAGGCTAAAAACAATAATTTCTAAATATTTCCGGTTGTTTGTTTGTAGAATCTATTCGACTAACATTGCTATCATTGTTAATAATTAACAAACTAAATAATTAAAACCGAAAAATTATAAAAAAAATCAAACAAATATAATAATGCATAACAACCGTACAACATTGTTTCGTCTTTAATAGAATTTGGTTATCAATTAATATTACTGTCTATTCGACTAACATTGCTATCATTGTTAATAATTAACAAACTAAATAATTAAAACCGAAAAATTATAAAAAAAAATCAAACAAATATAATAATGCATAACAACCGTACAACATTGTTTCGTCTTTAATAGAATTTGGTTATCAATTAATATTACTGTCTAATTTTTTTAGTTCTTTAATATAAAAAAATAGTACGCAAAACATATAAAATTATTTCAAAGAAAAATCTTCAGATGTTTGTAAAGAAATTATTATAACAGTAACTATTTTTATAAACCAAATTATAAAACATAACAATATCTTCTTAAGTTGAATGGGAAGCTAATTTAAAAAATTGATCCAATACCCTTGGAGGGTAATGGATGGCAATGCTGTAGCTAATGAAGTTCTAACTGAGGCTCGGCTATTGCTATTACCCTCCTGCCATGATCAGAGCTTTAATTAATAGCTTAATAACACCTTATCCCTACACTGTCCTCTACAGATAACGGGGAAGATGAAAAGCATTATTGCTTCGCCCCTTTAAGCCAGTCCTTATAAGGACTTTAATTAAAAAATTTAAAAAATCTTTTAATCCAATTTGCTGTTAGACGAATAGCCCAATCTGTAATTGGTTATAGTATAAGAACTATAACCAATTACAGATTGGGCTATTCGTCTAACTGCAAATTGGATTAAAAGATTTTTTCCACTAATAAACAATTAATTGTTAATCTGTAGGAATTCTTCCACATCATTAACCATTTTTTCTTCAGGACTGTTACCAAACATGCGAATGAAAACTAGAGTCATATCTGTCATCGTATTGCGCCATCTTTAGTAGAATCATACATTTCACTTAGTCTCCAGCAGCGTTATCACATCACACGACAGAGCGTGTAATGGCACTATAGGTCAGGTCTGTAGCATGGTACTATAGTAACAGCTCGATCATGAACTCTTCTCTGTCTTTATTGATATTCACTCCACGAACGTCAGCCCAGATCGTGTGACTGGACGAAATAACGTTAGCAGCGCAATCTACGAACAGAAGCTGCATCTCTTTAACACACTAAAGCCAAGGCGAGAAAATTGCTATAAAATAATGTAATAAAACTCATAAGCAGGTGATTTTTGTTGTTGGCCATGTTTGGCCTTGACTACGAGCACAAATATAGCTTATAGAGATAGAGAAGGGTCCGTGCTCTGAATCTAATATCGATATAAATACGTTGTTATTGAGTATGAGTGTCACGAAGTTCGAAAAGTACATTTTTGTCACGACTTACACACACATAACAATTACCTAGTTTTCTATTTGTTATTCGCAGTCGTTACAAAAGGATATAAATATTTAGTGTGTGCCATTTGAAAGCTTATGAATGAACGGGAAATAGAGCGACATAACAGAAGGGTAGTTTGGAAGTGACGAATTTTGATAAAGATGTTTTGAATTGTTTATTTTTATTCTTTCTTTCTTTCTTTTTTTTTTTTTTACAAGTCATTTGACCAAAATTGTTATATTCTTAACGAAGTAAATGTAAAGATTGCTTGAATAAAAGTAAATTCTATTTGTAATAATGAAAAAAATCACCATATATTATTTGATTATAACATACAGACATACAGTACATACTTTAAAATTAAAAATCATTGTTTAAAGCAAAGAAAAATAAAAGAAACAAGTATAAATATGTGAATATAAATATAAATATATTTCTATAAAATGTAAATAAATATATGAAATATGCATCGGAATGAATAACAAATTTAACTTAAGTTCTTAAAAGAATTGGGAGATGGGCTGAGTCCTTGACTCTTTATCCCGTCATCTGAATTAAGAAAATCTGTGTGGATGGGATGTTATTGAGCTAAAAGCTCTAGTCATGGCTGGGTAACAGCAATAGCCAAGCCTCAGTTAAAACTTCATTGGCTACAGCATTGCCATTCGTTACCCTGGAGTCCTAAAAAGGACTCTTCAATATCTAAGCCCCGCAAATTTAACTTTAGTAAACTTTAGATAGTTATTACAAAGTTATCGTTTAATTATTTTGGTTAATTTAAATGTATCTAAGAAAATTTAAAAAGATTATATTTTTTTGAGAGATAAATTCTTTTATTTATTTTTTAAATTATATCTTTAAATATGGATAAAATTAAAAATAAGATTACTATATATTCCAATATGCATTATATATTTTTTCACAGTTCTCTGACCAACACAAGAGGGTATGAAGTATAATATCCGTGGGATGGAGGAAGTGTGTGTCTGGTAAAAGTAAGATCCATAGTCACGTTTTTATGCAGACAGTTTTTATCGCTAGTACTACTATGCTTATCAGAGGCAAGCCAGAAAAACAGTCCTTTTTTCAGTACTCACATAAAAGAAAAAAGAATTATGTTTGATTTCTAGAGAAGGATTATAAATAACAATTGATCTATACTCTATACAGACGGTTGAATTAGCCTTTTGCTTATAATATAGATCTATTGAATATTCATATGCTTTATTACTAGTACTACTAAGTTTGTTAGTTATCATTATCTGAACAGAAATGCTCTCTCTCTCTCTCTCTCTCTTTCAACTTTCTGCATTCGCAGACCTGGGATTAGAAGTTTCTTCGACCTAGTAATTGTTATTTATTTATCTGACTAAGAATGAAAAATAAATGGGACTGTCGTTTATTAGTTTCATTTTTTTTATGTCTCTTAGTAAGAAATAGTATCAGTTTTGGTAGATTAACTTGATCTATAGAATAATCGTTAAAGCCTTTGTAGCTTCGCATTCGACGATGTTCTTTGGCTGGAAAGTCCCATGCAGGACGCAGATAACCTTTGTCAGGGATTTTCACTTGAAGGTGAGTTAGTCGCTCAAGCACGGGGGGGGGGGGAGGAAACAGAATTTAAAATTAAAAAATTCGGCAATCAGCAAACCGACCACACATACACACACACACACACACACACAGAGAGAGAGAGAGAGAGAGAGAGAGAGAGAGAGAGATTTAGGCATAAGGCTAACTAACCATCTTATCCTAAAATTATTACAAAAGTCAATCCCTGAAGTTCTGAACCTTAAAAGACCTATATAAGTAGTATTGCTTGAGCGACTAACTCAGCTTCAAGTGAAAAATTCCTGACAAAGGTTATCTGCGTCCTGCATGGGACTTTCCAGCCAAAGAACATCGTCGAATGCGATTGAGCTACAAAGGCTTTAACGATTATTCTATAGATCAAGTTAATCTATCAAAACTGATACTATTTCTTACTAAGAGACATTCAAAAAATAAGTTTTGAATCCAAACACCTACTAAAATAAAACAATTAAATCTTACGAAAGTTTCATTTCAGTAACAACAGACTGTTAAATAATAAATTTGATTGATAAATATTCTTAGACATGCATAGGATTCCTAAATATTGATTTAAGAATCATATTCTAAAATAAATAAGCAGAAATAATTCAATAATAGCAAAATAATCAACGATTTTATCGCCAGTGCACCAAACACTTGCAACAGGAACAACTAAACAAAAGGATTTGAACGATACTTTATTTTAATAAAATATTGTTAAAATCATAACGGACGTACCTTGAGGTATTTATGCTCCCAAAATGATAACATGTTATCTATCTCTACTATGACAAGTGTGTACTTTGAATTTTGTGAGTTAAACAAGTTAAGCAGGTTTAATGCTGAACGACTGGGTGGGGCAAGATGATCTGCCAATGAGGCTTGGCCAATCAGAAGCACTTGTGGCCTGATTGTAAAATAAATCACCCTTCTCGAATCAGGTTTACTTTAGAGTAATACTGTTGTAGGCAGTAAACAATTAACTTGACTACTTTTATTTGAAACTAGGAACTTGCATAGAACAATTAAAAAAATGAAAAGTGGTTTATTCACCTTTGTGCGATTATTATTATGTAATCATAATAATTTCTGTCAAAAATATTCCATGTTTGAAATGAAGGACGACTATAATTATTTTGAAATTAAAATTTCTTACGAAAGAACACAAAGATAACACTATTGAATAGCGAGATTTTTAGTATTTACCTATGTTTCTTCTCCAGTTCACAGTTATTCTCGTAAACCAATCACATGATCATATCGAATGGACCAATAGAAATGTGTCGATGATTTACTTAGGATTTATGCAAGACAAAAATTACAGAAGCACCATTTGACGATTTCATTTAAAATAAACACATTCAATGATTAAAATAATTTTTATATCTTATCTATAGATTTTAATAGACTTGTAATTTTTAAAACGAGTTTCTGATCGCTTGTAAGCACGGTTATTTCCAGTGCAGTATGATCCATGATTATTTGCTTTTATTATTGCTTTGATAAAACTACTGACACAGAACTATTATTATTATTAATTCTTATGAGCTGCCTGACTAAATCATATTAATTAATCATTTTCTTTTTGAAAAAGAAAATCTGAAAACAAAGATCAAAAAGAAGTATAAAAAAATATTAAAATTTTTTAACCAGTGCACTTGGAAAGAAAAGTACTCTCAAATGTTTCCGTTAAATCGATGTTTGTCACATATAGTACTGATATATGATTTAAATTTTCTAAAAACTACTATTCTTAAAAATAAAATATAATATTTATATGTGATTTGGATTTTTCTAGAGGCCATTTCTTAAAATGCTGGTGGCATATTAAATATTTAATTGGAGAATGATATTGAACTTCAAATAGAACTATCATAAAAAGGAAATTAGATTGAAAAAATGTAGAGCACTAAAAATAATAATTTCGCGTTTATTATTTACTTAATTCAGAAATTACGTTAGCATTTAGAATCAACATAACATTTAAAAAGCTTTATACTTTTTAATGGTAATTTATTTTATATATTGAATTACATATACTAATAAGTGTTATTTATTAGTATTTCTTGGAAAAAAAAGCAAAAATATAAGCCACCTTTTACTAAAAATTATTTCTAAACTATTTCATAACGAGACAGTTATTGAAGCTAGATTCTGGGAGGGTAATGGATGGCAATGCTGTAGCCAATGAAGTTCTAACCGAGGCTTGGCTATTGCTGTTACCCACCTGCCATGATCAGAGCTTTAATAGCTCAATAGTACCTTATCCCTACACTGTCCTCTAGATAACGGGGAAGATGAAAAGCATTCTTGCTTTGCCCCTTTAAGCTAGTCCTTATAAGGAAGCTAGATTCTGATCGGAGCAACGTGAGATGCGGTGATTAATACCCTTGGAGAATGGATGGTAATGCTGTAGCCAATGAAGTTTTAACTGAGGCTCGGCTATTGCCGTTACCCCCGCCATGACTTGAGCTTTTAGCTCAATAACACCCCATCCACACAGATTTTCTTCATTCAGATGACGGGATAAAGAGTCAAGGACTCAGTCCATCGCCCAGTTCTTTTAAGAACTTTAAGAAGTTAGATTCTATGGTCAATGAAATCACTATTTTTTTTTAATAGGCAAGAAAGCATTCGCAATGGGTGAATGACATGATATTTTATGAAATAAAATAAAACAAAACAAGGGTAAAGCTATTTTGAAACGAAATGCATCTTAGCAAAAAAAAAAAAAAAAAAAGTAAATTATAAAATAAAGGTGTTGATGAAGTACTGGATATTTTATGTTTTATGCCACCTGGCATAAATTAGTTCATCCCATGGCTAAACTATTGGAATAAACTATCATTCCAATAGTTTGACATTTCACTGAATGCTAACTATTCGCTAATTTCTACGACTGAATGATAGCATAATCTGAATGCCTACTTTATGCACACTTAGAGATAAAAGTAAAAATCGATTGATATCATGTATGTATTAAAAATAAATAAAAAAATATAAAAAAAAAGTAACTTTGAATTATGTCATTCAGATGTTATCTCTAAAAATAAACAAAGATGCGAAGAAGAATTTTATCGGTTCAAAAAGAATTCTACTTATATTAAACAAGACCCTAATTGCCTGACTCGTTAGATCTACCTTAAGATATAAGCTTATTAAATATCACTCAGTAAAGAATTTTTAACACTACAAAAAAAATTTATATAATGGCCACCGTATAGTTTATGGAGGTCGAATGTCTCAATTTTCATCTAATCCTCATTACAAGTTCAATAAACTGAACAGCTTAGTAGACATAAACATATTCCAATTGATTTATGTATGACAACTGCTCGTAATTTGCAAGTGTTTTTAGACAAAATATTACCTCATTATTTTTATATTTTCCTTTAAAGTGATTGATTTAATATTACATTATGAGACAACTCTTACATTTTTATTTTCATTTATTACTGGAATGCGTATATCTTGTAATATATCTTGCAGTTATTGGACAACGGATTTCAATCATTTTGATTAATGTTTGTCATCGCTAGTAAAAAAAAAAAAAGAAAAAAAAAATCTGAACTAATATCAGGTAATATGCAGTTCTGTATTTACACATTGCGCCAAATGACGCTGATTCAAAACACCTAATATCTGACTTCCTTCAAATGGTTTATAAAGATTTTAATTTAACATAACTTAATTTAATCGATATTATAATTTTCAATGAATAAATCCTATCGAATAATATGAGGAGATGAAATATAAATACCCTATATTGCAGATGGACTAGAATTAGGCTACCGAATGGTGAGTCTTATAAATTATTGATCGTATGGTTTTGAAGATAAAAATGGTTGGGAATATTACAAATTAAGAATTTTTTGTTTAATAACTAATAACATTTAAGTAATCACTTATTGTCGTGAACAAACTCTCTTTCTTTAAAAAGATCTTAATAAAAAAACAAATCAATGCAAATTTTCATTTACACCATTTCTTTTATTTAATTTAACTAATATACTTAGAAATTGTTAGATAACAAGATCATTTTGTTTACAAATGTTTACAAATATAGTTCCTTTGTTTAACGAACATATTACACATATCAGTTTGATGCATTTATTTCATATGCTAGTGCTATGATAATGCGAACCCCAATTCATTTTAACGACAACGATCAGAAAAAAATAATTTTTAGATTGAAGAGTGCATTATTATGAGTTAAAAATAAAATGAATTATTTTAAAATAGGAGTTGCTTACCTGCAAAAATAATAAAAAAATAATCCAAACTCTTAGCGTGTCGTCTCATGTCTTCGGCGTTTTCCACTTAAAAGAATAATAGACCAGTTTAGAATTTGTGTGCTATCGGGGCACTCAAAGCAAAAGGCGCACGGATTTCCTGTAACATGTACTGTCGTTCTTTCATTTGTTGTCGGTCGGAGAGGTAACTGTTGTCGCCAAGAGCGGTGAAAAATCCGTATAGTGTCTAGGTTAGGAAGAAAGGGGGGGGGGGCAAGACAGTTACATTCCTTATATTGTGACTTATGCTTATGACCTACTCTCAACAGGAGGTTGATACTTATCTCATTTTTGAGGACGAAGCAAAACACAAGATGTCTTCCTTAACAATCTCTTTCAGTGGTGTTTGGATAAACAGAGTAACTACCTACAAAGCGGTTGTGTTATTTTATGTATTCTGGCAACAATCAAGATTTTAAGATATTGTTGCAGAAAAATGGTGAGAAAAACTAATGCATTGTTTCGGTAAGACGTGAAGCATCTGCTTTTTGACTTCTTTCATTATATCGTAATATGTTAATTGAATAAATTTAGCAAATAAGGAAATATGCAATAGATTCGCAAATAAACGGAGTCCGCTTAACCTGGATGGATTAATTGTTTTCTGATTATATCCATTTCCAATTATTATTCAATTATAGTTTTCAGTAAATCATTTTTTTTAAAAAAATATTTTTGAGAGCATTTGATTTTTGAGAGCAAGAAATAACATACATTACTCAAAACGCTAAATTAGCCACATATCAGACAGTCTTTAAGGTAGTTTTATGGATCTGAGAGTTTGGTCAGAAGTGAACAGATGGGATTTGATATCTTAATTTTAATCATATCAAAAATTAAGATATGAGGAAGGAAGTTGACATAGCATTCAAGAATGTGTGAGTGGTATGGTCACTTAAACAGAATGGGAGAAGAAAGGTTAGCAAAAAAGGTGTTTGGTGCCAAGATAAAAAAAAAAAAAAAAAAAGAGGAAAACCAAAATCTAGGTGGACTGATGTAGTCAGAAGTAACCTAGAAGACACAAAATATAAGGCCTAACAATATTGCAATGTTGACAAGTAAGTGACAGATTAATTGGCTGGTTCGAATCTCGCCGTGCGTTTGATTGTCTTTATGTAAAAGATGAAGATCATCGACTGGTAAAGCGATCACTACAATATATATATAGAGGCTTGAAAAGTACTATATTTGGTTTTTAGATTAGAATTATATAAAAAATAAACGTACAAAAACATATACAAAATCATTATTTAAAAAAAAAAACTTTATTCAGCCATGATAGTAATATAAGAAAGTTTGGAACCTTTTTCATACAAGAAATGCAATCAAAATATATTTCTTTTATTATCACAAAAATATAGAAGCGACATATGCATGTGTTCTTATTCGTAGTTTTATTGGTGTAAGATATATTTAATTATCATTATATTTATTTCATTATGTTCACCAGCTAGTTTATATTATTATTATTATTATTATTATTATTATTATTTATCATAAAGCTGATCAAGTAATATAAATATGAATATATACATATGTTTTGTTATCACTATGTTTCATTGTTATCTGAAAGCTGATACAAGCGAAAAATGTCGTTATTCCATGTTTCATCATTACAAAGGTGGTAAAGTGAAATATAGGGTATTCTTATTTGATATTTTAATGGTACAAAATGTTATATTTTATTGTTATTATAAAGGTCCTGTAACCAAAATTCCTCGAAAGAGTTTTTACAACAAATCTCGATGGAATGTAATCCTGAAAAGTTTATTTAGCCAACAACATCTATCATACTTTTCACTCATTCACATTTCGCAATGCTTAATATTATTTTATTATTACTTTATATCACAAAGCTACCCAATCAAAATATATTATCATCATCATCACATTATTAATATCACAAAATTAGTACAATAGACTATATTTGTATTCTTATTTGATATTTCTTGCGATGCAAAATACTATATGTTGCAAATCCTAAAGATGTAATTTAAACATTGTTATTATTTCTTTATATCCATATAGTTACTGACATACGTGGGAGGCTCACTATTCCAGTATGATTAAAAATATTGTTTTGGATAATTGATAATCAATTGTCATGAATCATTTCTTTAAACATATTGAGGTTAATACAATTCACGATCATCAATGTAAACTATTAAAATAAGATTATATTATATGCAATTATTGAAAATAATAATGCTATATCGATCCTTCCGTCGGATTTGTGAAGAATTCTCATTCTTCCTCTGAAAACATGAACATATTTCGTATAGAGTTTTCATTTTGCTATGATTTCCTTATTCATAAATGCCTGTTTTTAGTGATTTGATTTGCATGTGTCGTGTAGAATAGAATAATTTTCATTTATAAAGAAAGAGCAAACATATTCCCTCATTCCAATCATACTGTCAAATTATTTCAAAATCATACTATCTCATATGCTCTCACAAAAAATATATCATTTGTACACATCGGATAATTCATTGTTTAATATCTGAGTAAAAAATTAGTGTTCTTCGAATAATGCATTACTAAAACTGATACTATTTTCTAATAATAACTAAGAATCAAAATTAGCATTTATTTTAAAATTTACTAATTAAAATATAACTATATTGTAAATTTATGATATTTATATATACTTATTTTTGCATTTAAATAGTCTCTTTCTCAATGAATAGTTTTAGTTAATATTATGATAATAATTTTCTTGTTGTCATGTTCTGTGCTCTATGTATTAAAATACATGAACATTTAAAATCAGGGAGGGATGTTATTATTGGTTGGTTGGTGTGTTAAAGAAAAAGATATCAAGTATAGCTATTGGAATCAACCAAAATGGAATGAGACTTACCCATATTGAAATAGCTTTGCAACTCGATGTTTACATAGCAGGGTAGAAACCTTAGAGGCCAGATGAACTTTAGAAAGGCAAGATAAAAGAATGAGTAAGTGGCCTTCTCTTGGACGCTTTGGAAAGTCGAAGACGCATGGCGGACGTGTGTATGTGTGTACTGTCTGACGTAAACAGGACACGAGAAAGAGAGAGACGCCTGGCATCTGGCCAAAGCTTTGGCTTCAACAGTTAGGAAGCCGACAACTTTCCACTAGGCTATATAATCTCTGACCACAAACTACACGTGTGTAGCACGTGCACTTTTTTCATTTTAACAAAATATATTTTGTTTCTAGATATTACTTATGAAATAAAGAATTTGTTGAAGCATATAATCTTCTGTTTCCAGAGTGCGAAGTTTCAATATTTTCCTTATTTTATTAAGGAAAAAACTTCTGTGAGAGGAATCCTACAAATATGAAATCCCGTGTTTATGAATTTTTCTTTGATTCCTAGCTAAGAAACAAGAAAATTTTAGTGTTGTTTATTTTTGATATTTTGGTTATTTTAGAAATAAATTACTTTATAAAGCATATGGAATAAAAAAAAAAATCGCTTAAATATTTTTTTTCCCTAGTGATAAAACTTTTTTTAAGAAAAAGGTTTTTTTTTTTTTTTGAAGATATTCCTTACAAAAATTTAATTGAATGGTGAATTATTATAATTATCTTTATGTTGGGTTCCTGTGATTAGCACTGGCCTTGATTATACACTCTGCATCATGTGAATTTTTTTTTTTTTTTTTTTTTTTTTTTTACTTCCATCGACGAAAGGTTGTAAACCTATAGTGCATCAAAATATGTGGGAGGGGTGATTTTTTTCTACATTTTCATGAATTTTTATAATGTTCCGTATTTATATATTTATTTAATTTATTGTTTAATTCAGATGATATATTTTTATTTTTTTTATTAAATTCAGATGATGTTATTATAGTCCTTATAAGGACTGGCTTAAAGGGGCGAAGCAAGAATGCTTTTCATCTTCCCCGTTATCTGTAGAGGACAGTGTAAGGATAAGGTGTTATTGAGCTATATAAAGCTCTGATCATGGCAGGGGTTAACAGCAATAGCTGAGCCTCAGTTAGAACTTCATTGGCTACAGCATTGCCATCCATTACCCTCCCAGGGTACCCATTTTAGTCGCCTCGTACGACATGCATGAGCTACATTGGGGCTATTCTTATCCTGGCCACCACACGGGTAAATTTTTTTGATGATGTTATTATAATTTTGTCATCTCAGCTACTGTTTTTTCCTTTCAGACTTTATTATGGTGTAGGAATCACAGTATTGTTTCTGAAGAATTTTTAGGCAGTTTTATATTTGCTATTATAAATTTTATTATTATCATTATTATTATTATTATTATTATTATATACATAAAGTAAAATATATTATATATATTTGTATATATATACACACACACTTAGAACAATTACGATAGCATTATGTTTATTTTAGTTTTGAATAATAATTTAACATTGAAAGAACTAAATGATGTAGAGATAGGAAAATATTCAAGAGACTATCAAAATAATTTAAAATAGATTAAAAATAACAATCAACATCACTTTTTTTTTTCAAGTCTTAATATCACTGTTTATGACTCTGTGCTTAAGAAGCTTATTATCTTTCTAAACATAGAAAGATAATAAGTTTACTTTTTATGGCAAGTATTAAGTGATGTGAGTGTAATCAACGACGTGGGTGACATGAAAGCACATATAAACTGGGTATAACGTTGATGAATGGTGAGATTAATTTCTTTGAGAATACTGTATTTAGCGATTTACTACATTCTTTATAAATAAGTGTCCTTAGTTTAATTTGTAGCAAAAATCGCGAGCTGATTTTTTTGTATCTAAATGGGTTTATTTGACAGCTATTGGGTTATTAATAAGTTTAATTTTGCTACTTTTTTTTTGCTAAAGTAATTTATTTACTTACTCTGCGATCTACATCTATGTTAACATGTCTTCAAGTTATTTTTCCCATCCCATAAAACTGTCTTATATTATTTATTAACTCTGCAACTGGCATGTACATCTTAGGTGGGCCTTTTTTTTCTCACAAATACCATATTATTTTTAGCTACTTTCCCCCGACAATGCGATTTCTCAGTATTATGTTTCCAAGTTGTGTGCATTCTTACACTTCATTGGCTGTTTTGAGTGCGGGAAAAAACTTTGCTACCGAGAAGGGCGGGGGAAATCTGCGCTCCCTCCCTAACACTGTTATAACTTTGATTTTTATAATTTTTTTTAAAATAAAATATATTAAAATATTTAAATACTCAAGTGTTTAAAACATTGACCACTATTGTCTCCATTGTATAAATTGTCTATTTTTAAAAAAGTACAGCATTTTTTTTTTCCCCTAAACGCGAATTTATTTATAGGCACCACAATCGCATTCGAATTAAAATAATCTTCAGTTTAATATTAACAAAATGATCATAATTAAGTAATAGACATCTCTTAAATAATAAAGGCCGTTGTTATTTATTTATTTATTGGATTTAGGGATGAAACACAACTTAGGCTATGTATTCTGTCTATAAATTGCGTGTGTGCACTTGGCCGGTTTGTCTCTTCTGCGATAGAGAGAGAGAGAGAATAAAGGCAAAAAAAAAAAAAAAAAAGACTCTTCTCTCTTTCCTAAGTTAAAAAAATAATAATAATACCACGTTGTCAAAAACAAATTTAAAATTATTATGAAATTTACCTAAATTTAAACTAAAAAAATAAATATATAACTTCGTATCATATAATTTCGAAATAAGTTTAGAATAAAACTCGAATGATGATGATTTCTAACATTTCAAATATATAAATATTTTCATGCCAATAAGCATACAAGACAACCCTACCCTCTCAGTAAACATTCTTGATCTAGTTTCCACCAATGATCCTGCTTAAGTATACCAGGAATAGTGTTTGTCCTCCGATCAGTTTAGACCACCATTCTAATGTTGATCTTATCTCTCACGTGAAATATTTTTCTCTCACGAGAAAAATAATGCAAAGTGGCACGATCTCAGTGATTCGTAGGTTACATATCGTTGGTTGGGTTGAGACATCAGTATTGAGAATACCATTGGGATATTTATATAAGCCTTGTTTGCTGGTTGCTAATCCAAAACACAAAGGCACTTATAACATCTCATTGCATGATATCTTTCGACTTTTACACAGAGTCTTTATCCTCAAACTTTGCAAGTAATACTGGGATATCAAAGGCTCCTTTATTTTATCTCTTCCCTCGTTATGTACATATCAACTATCTTCTTATTCATCTTCTTGATTTGACTGCACTTTTGCTAACGACAGTGTACTATACACCTCCTTTTTTTTCCCTCCTTATGTAAGAAGCGGTGCAATACACAAATTAACAAAACCTTTAATCGCTATTTTTAACCATTTTCAATGGGGCGTCTGATAACCTCGTTAATTTCAATGGTAGAAAAACTTAATCCTGCCTTATTTCTCGGAAAAAAAAAAAGAATAACATTTTACGATATTCAAACGTGGATAAAATGAGATTTCTCTTCTTGGAATAACGCGAACCTCTTTTTTTTTTTTTTTTTTTTTTGCATAAGCATGTTGCAAATATGTCTCCTCAATATCGTATTACTCTGAGGAGACATATTCGTCTAAGGTATTACTTTATCTCTGAGCAATTGGTAACCCTGTAAATATTTGAAATCCATCTAACTCGTGAATGCAGTTTTCACATCTGAACGTTCCTTAAAATATTCAATTTTAAGGACGGTTTAAAATTTAAAATCAAAAATTTCTAAAAATCTTTGACTCAATACAAAAGAAAGTGCAATTAGGTTGCTTAATGATCTATCTCACACCACTTCACTCCACTTTTTTGCACACAGACGCCCACTTTCTGTCGCTTGCAATTTCTATAAATAAATAGTCACTTGCTTATAAGAACTGACACTTAACTCCTCCTCCCCATCAATCACTTGTAGATCTGTTAATACGAGCACTTTGTATTCATCCCTGCTTCGCAGTTTAATTCTAAACTCACTGAATAAATTTTATTCTTTATTCCTTGCACTACTGTCTTTGGGCATACTCTCCTATCTCCTCCTCTATATTTCTCAGCAAGTAAACTCTGTAAGTCTTCGATTACAACGCAACTTTCTGCCCATTCACATTATCAATTTTCTGTAGTCTGAACAACCTTTCGACTTTCTTGTATGGAATTAACATGTAAAAAGGATATAAATTGTAAAATAGTTACAGATTGCATTCTGTAAGCTAGATTTGTAGGTTTAAAAATGAAGAAATTGGCCTCAATATGTCTAAGTGCAAAATAATGTCTAGTACTTTGTCAATATAAGTTCAGAGATGACAAATAATCCACTATTAATGATGTTAATTCTTTCTCATTTAGATTGCCATGACAGATGAAGGCTTTTCGATTTCAAGGTGAGATGAGAAGATGACAGAGAAGTGTATACAAGCATGTCAAAAAAAAAAAAAAAAAAAAAAAATCTAGATTGTACAGTACTAGAAGCCGAAAGAGTTTAAATTGATATTTCATTTGCAATGAATTATTTATTTATTTATTTATATTATTAATATTTGATAAATCTCATCCACAAAAGGTTGTAAAAATATATAGCACACCTAGATAAGGATTAGATAAACTAGGAACCCAGCTATTTAGACCAAATTTGAAACTTTTTAAAGTCACTTCAGGTCTTCAGTTAGCAAAAGTAGTGGTCTCACACCAAGTGATTCATCTCCCACTAAAGGACATTCAGAGATATATATAGGTCCAAGTGGGATTCGGACTCACAGACGAATAACTAAAATAACGATTCTGAAAGGGAGATATGCTTGCGCACTTTTTTTTTTTTTTCTCGTTAGGATTTGTGACAGCGGGAAGAGAAAGACATGCTTGGAAGATTAATGCAGGTAATTAATGAGAATGTAGAGCTAGAAGTGATTATCTGATATCCCGAGTAGCCTCGCTTGGAATATTTCTGGAATTGGGTCCTTTAAGCTTGATCCTACGGGGGGGGGGGGCTGGAAAGTTCTAATAAACATCAACAAAATCAACAAAAATGATATTAAAGCAACTGATGTAACCACAAGAAAGAACATATTAGTAGCAGAGTTATGAAAATAACTTAAGTGCTAATATCCACGTCTGTTCTTTCTTGTGGTTATAGTTGCTTTAATATCATTTTTGTCTAGGTGATCAAAATTTAGATTTTGATCACCTAGACAAAAAATTTTCACGATCAAAATTTTGATCATCTAAATTAAGATGATCAAAATCTAAATTTTGATCATCCGCATTCCTCGATGACTTTGCAAATACGACAAGGATCGTGCTGTAGGAAAAATACTAATACTAGTCTACTGCCAAGAATAAAATACGGAGGGTTGTTGAATTGTTAAAATACGGAAATTTGTTGATTAGATTAGCATTCTGATTGAGGATGGTTTGACTTTATGTTATAAAAATATTGACCAACGAATTTTACATACAAATGAAGAAGTAGATGTTGTTCTAAGTTATGAAATACAGAGAAAAACAGGAACTGACGGAAATGCGGGCAAAATTTTGCACAGATATTTCTCATGGGAAATATCTGTAGAGAACTGCAACCACATTCTGCTTATTTATTGGAACCTGAATTAGCTTGAAAAGTTTCATATTTCGTCTCTACAGTAAGGGTTTCTGGATTATGTAACTTTTCGCTTATCTGTGGTAATAAAAGAGAAACAATCTCTCTACTTGCGAGCAATTGAATAAATTAGCTACAGCTCACTGGACATTTCTGAGTTCCTTTCGCACATGGGGAAAGAAGTATTTTAATCCAGAGGAGTTTTGGATTTATACGAGATTAATATTTATTTATAGATGATTATGAAGTTATAGATGAGATGTGCTTATGCTCAAAAAAGGCTCAAAGGCAAATTTATTCTAATAAATGAAGAATAATAACTTTCGGTTAAAATGGTACAAATATTACAAGCATATCAGCAATAAACCTAAATAAGCAAACTTGGTAAAGGTGCCAAGTAAAGAAGTTAAATGCGTGATTGTGTTGCTGAAGTCTATTTTACTTAAAAATGCCTTTAATGTAATACTTCACCAGGATGGATCCTGTATTAAGGAAGAAGGATCTAAATCAGAACTATCATTTCCTTAAAGATTATTCCAAGTACCAAAAGAGTTATTTAAAACAATTATTTAACAACCTACATAAGGCATTTCCCATTCTATCTCTTTTCTTTCCACCCATATATGAAGATTGGAGTCATCCTTGCACACAACTGTTTCGATAACATTCATTCTCTTTCTCTATTTCTATATGACTATCAAGGAGTAAAGGAAATTATGATACATTTTGTACGGCTTTCATTTTTATCAATTTCTAGATGATGTTTCAGAGGATACAAGAGGCATGTTATATAAAATAATTTCTGAATTGTAGAATATCTCTAATGACCAGCGACTGAAGGATTGTTTATTGCAGAGTTTGCGTCGAAGGCAATGATTTTATTGATGTGTATACAAGATATTGAAAAATCCTTTTTTCATGTTGCACTGACAGTTTTTTTTTTTCCCATTAGCACTTGTGACAACAGAAGGGGCATGGTTGGAATTCACTTTGGAAATGAGTAAGAAAGGAGGTTAGAATACTTTGATTTATTTGTTTTGTTGTTTATTATTTCGACATTAGGGATGGTGTGGAATTGAAATGTATTTGCATATAGGTAGTTAACGCTAACAGAATGCATTTAAAGCTAGAACTTGATATTTATTTAAATCCATTCTGTCGATGAATTTAGATTTCATTGGATCCTGTCATAATAGTACGAAGAGCTCGTTCGGTTACCAAAGGAAGCCAAATACATGGAATTCAAATCATCTTCATATATCTCAAAAGAAAAAATTGATTCGTGTAAGTTAATTCTGATAATTGTATTTTAAGATATTACCTTAATTTCTTATTTAATCATCTTTATGAGTGGTTTTCTTTTTCTTTCTTTTTAATTTACTTAATTCTTACAGTTTACTTTTGGAAGAGATCATCCCACAGAAGTTTTGGCCGTCCAGACAGAGTTCGCCTACTGGGTCTTCGGCCAGTACATTTTTAGTGATTACAGCTGTTATTAAGGTAATAATATAATTATTTTAAGTATTACGGTGCAATAACCTGTATGTATATAGAAACGTAAAGGAGAAAATTGAAGAATGCTAGCCTCCTAATTCAAGAAAAAAAAATATATATATATATATATATATATATATATATTACAGAGAGTGAATTCTGCTGATTTTGTCCTATTTTGTTAATAGAAACTATCTGACATAAATTCTATTCTATTAATAGTAACGAGTGCTTAAAATCACATTAAAAGTTTATTTATTTCCTTCTATTTTATTATTTATTTTATTTTATTATTAAGTTTTTTAATATTAGTTAATTAGCTATTGAAATGCATTCGAATCTGAATGAAATGATTTTCAAATAAAAAAAAATAATAATAACACATTCGAGGAATGCAAACCTACTTTTGCTGACCCTATTTCTACGCAGCCTACTCGTCTTACTTTACCGGTAGTTTAACCATAACTGGCTTACATGAGTTGTTTAATGGTGTAACTATACGACCATTTGGCTGTACATCAACGTTGTTTCACAGTGTATGAAGGAAGTTGATGGCACGTTAATCTTTACATGTTTCATCCGGGCTTCACTTCTAAGACTTTGGTTTATAGTTTTTGTTGGGGTCATAAAACTGTCCACTTCGTATGCGTGGATCGTGCCTCTAACCTTTAAAAGTACAGACATCGTGCTTTATGGTTATCGCATCTTAAACGACAGCCTAAGGTAACAGTCCATCTCAACAAAGCAATCGACTGGACTGTCATTCCGATCATTTTAAACTAGATTATGCAGCTTTAAAAAAATAAATAAATAAATAAAACTGGTATTGGTTCGCATTCAGTTATTTTCCCAGCTGCTTATATATCGTAACATTAAAGGAATTATTCAGATATTTTGTTGTTCATAGGATTACCTTTAACGGCAATCAAAATAGATTATTAATTTTTGCTTTAGCCTAATATCATTTTACCCGTCACCAAAATATAACTGAATTATTAAATGAAAGAGAAACAACAAGAAAAACTAAAATAAAATAAAAGATATTCGTAGAAAACTCATAACATGTTAGAGCACATTAATTTCTACATAGGGAAAAAGTGGAAGAGCATTTGCGCACATGTTCGACTTTACACCTAAGAAGATAACATTTTGTATAGAACAATTCCAATCATGATCCATTCGATAACGTTCTTAAAAGAACTGGGCGCTGGACTCTTTATCCCATCATCTGAATGAAGAAAATCTGTGTGGATGGAGTGTTATTGAGCTAAAAGCTCTATGCATGGTTGTGTAACGACAATAGCCGAGCCTCAGTTAAAACTGAATTGGCTACAGCATTGCCATTTGTTACCCTGGAAGTCCTAAAGGACTTTAGGTTGTGAAGCGTCTTCTCATTCCGAACCCCCATTCGATAAACATATACATTGTTTAAGGTATATATTTTTAATGTATAAATAATTAAGGTGTATTAATAACTTATATTATTTCATGCCTATTATATTATATTATATTATATTATATTATATTATTTGAACATTCCAGAGGTATTAATCAAAGACTATAAGACGATTTTGGCATTTGAAAAAATATGCTGTAGAATGTTTTTACAAATTGGATGCATGCTTGGCAACGATTTCAACTCTATAAAAATGTAAACTGGAAAGAATGTAATGCAATAATAATAATAATAATAATAATAACTAGAAAGAAACTTAACCTATTTTTTTTTTTGGACATATTTGCAGGATCTGTGATAACAGAATAATCAAAACTTTCATATGCCGTACAATGGACTGCATGAACAGAAGTGAGCGGCCAAGACGAAAGTAAGATGATGTGAAGCAACTGTGTGAAAAGAGTTGAGCCATTTGGCCAGAAGGAAATAGCAGAAAATAGTGCTAACTGCAACTGGCATTAATGATATAAGATGATGTGAAGCAACTGTGTGAAAAGAGTTGAGCCATTTGGCCAGAAGGAAATAGCAGAAAATAGTGCTAACTGCAACTGGCATTAATGATATTTTATGTTATTTCATGCTTATTAACTAAATATATTTTATTTTATTCTATTCTTTCATGTTTATTTATTTACTGATGTCTTAAGTTATCAAAAAACAACATTGCTTAAAATAAAAATTTATATAAATAAACTTAAAAAAACACATCAATGATATCTATTTTATCTAATACTTCTTTATAAATATTTAAGGTGTTCTAATATAATTTATAAATTTTAGTTTCTTGTGAAAATTATTTAAGAAAATTTTAATTATTTGAACCATTATAATATATTATAAGAAAGTTTATATGCATTAAATGTTAAAATTTTTAAATTCACAACTATAAATAAATTACTGATATTTCCCCAACAGGTTGATGAATAGGCGATACGAAAAATAAAAATAAAACGATAAAGTATTTCTAAAGAAAGGAAAATCTTCCGTTCTTAAACTGGTGAAACTGAAATGTGTAGTCCTGATGACAGGCTATTATCGTGAAGTTTAACGACTACAGCATAAGAGCAAAGCTTAGGAACGTTTGTGTCCGTGAAAAGTATTTATGTTCCTTAAGATTACTTTATTTATTTTGCTCTTTCTGCTTTTTTTAAAAAAAAGAATTGGTTCATTATTAGAACAAATGTGGATTCTTATAACTATTGAATGATAATTGCTTTGATAATATGAATAAAAGTTTTTTTTTCCCTTTATTTTATTTTTATTATTATTTTTTTTTTTGATAAACTCTTTCTATAACTGCAATGCAAATATGCTCATGGAATTACTAATGCAAGAGTGAGACTGCGTAGCTACTAAAGGCCTTTCATTAGAAAGACTGCTCTATTTCTCTTGAGAGTTTCTACCTCACCGTTTATTGCCCATTCTTTTCTCTGACCCCTTCCAAAGCATTTTCATTCTCAGGATACATCCTAGCTTTTATCGATTTAGATCACTCCCCTTTACCCTCCACCATCCCCCCGTTCTTCTCTCGGCTGAACACGTTTGTTGGCCGTTTATTCGTCTGGAATGTGACAGGGTCCAATCTACCATTTCCACCTCCCTGAGCGTAAGATGGCCATTCATAGTCTTTCACGCGGAAAGTGTATAATTAGACAAAACGAAGGAAGGGAAAAACTGGGAGATGGCACACAATTAATGCGTCACAAAAGAAGCAATTTCGCGTAATTCTTTTACCATTTGTGTAGGATTATATGGCTCAAAATAAGGAGCAGTAAGGTGTAAGAAAAAGATCGCCTTCCCTTCCCAGAAACGAATAATCCATGCGTGTATAATCAAGGTGGAGCTTCACTGAAATCTATATGAATAATTGCGCAAGTATTTAAAAGCTTTAATGAGTCAATTTCGCCTGCGCTCGTATATGTATGGATGCGTGCGATCGTGTGGTAGATAAAAGCTGGCAGGACTCAGGCTTGAAGAAAGAGTCAATAATACTTTATAAAGAAATGCCAAGAAGGAGAGAGAGAGAGAGAGATGGTGATTGATCATTTTTACGTTTAATTAAATAAATTTCATATCCCATCGAAATAACATTAAATTCTAACATTACTTAGAATAGGTAGGAAGCCATCTTTTAGTCAGTATTCTGTTAGCATTAACCAAACGATAAGTTCAGCTACTGTATAGATCGAATCCGATAAACTTTTATATACGAAAACCTTTGTTTATATATGACATATTTCTATAGCAACCGTCTATGATTCCTTCCTTCCTGTTTTAAGCCTACACATAGACCCATTACCGTTTCATGCAGGCTTTCGCAACAAGATCCAACGAAATAGGGTAGTAATCCTTATTCCAGTAGTCTCTTATGTTTTTATATATCGTGTGGGTTCTTTTGGCCGGTAGCTTGATGAAAAACTCGAGAGTTCTGGTAGGGGAAACCTTCCAATCAAGGGTTTCCCCTACCAGATATTGTATATCGTATATCGTATATTGTAATTCATGTGGTGATCAGTGAGGTTTCATTAGGATTTAAATGAGGAAAAACAAAACAACATAAAAATAAAAAAAAAAAATACCGACGTATACGATAATACCATCTCATGACTTTGTAAACAATATCCAGAAAAAACTTTGATTATTGAAAACCAAATAAAAATAAATAACATTTTATAGAAGCTTACCAGATATCATATTTATAATAATAAGAAAATCTGAAGAAGTTTGCATTATCAAATCTGAAATATATCAAAAATAATTGTCGAACCGGAAATATTTTGAAATGAAACAACAACAGAAAAAAAAAAGCTAGGAATTACTAATTATATGAAGAGCCAAAGGCTTCAATTCGGCTACATGAACTTATTTAAGTTAAGGGATATTACATCCCCTATCGTTTCATAGCCGAATAAGAAACTATATAAAGTTCGGCGATTCCAAGCGTATGCAAATACCTGGATAGTGCAACACCTGACCTATGAATTTTTATTATCATTCATTATTCAACGAAAATAATAATTCCATCATTATTTTAGTTGTGATTATTCTGTAAATAAATATTTGAAGGGTGCAGGGGGAAAACAACTTCAGTCCACGATATTGACTTCCGAAAAAAACGTAATAAATTTTCCTTTTTGTCAAAATGCAAGTAAACATAGCATAATAAATTTAAAAAAATAATAGATATGGTACATTCATGTATATTAAGCATAATTAATTTAAAGAGTACTTAAAAATTAAAAAAACAAATAGCAAATAGGTTGAATTCACAAAAATTGGACTGAAGTTGTTTTTCCCCTGTACCCTTCATTTGTTAACTGTAATATTTGAAGAATAATTATTGAACTGGAAATCTGTTCAATAACTAGTAACTATAATAAAAAAAGTAACAATTATTGTCCTGTAAAACCCATAAAAGATTATTAAATAATATATATACCTACTATTTCTTTACGTTTTCCTTGAAAGTAAAACTAAAAATTGTAAGACCTGTTTCTTACCAAAACAAAGATTCATTACACAAAATCAGCCACATAAATCAGTTTTATCTTTTACAACTTGTAATAGAGCCGTCATGATTTTCGTATTGCAGTATAAAAATAAAATATCCCATTATATTAATAGAAACAGAAAGAATTACCGGTTCTTGTATCCTTCGTATTAGAATTAATATGAGAAATATAATTCTAATTTGTTTCTAATCCTAAATAAATTTAGGCTTATAAACGTACTATAATGTGGTGACGGATTCGACCTTACTTGCAGTCGAACTTTGAAAAAAAAAAACAAAAAAAAAAGATTTAATATTACTGGTGTCACATATATAACAAAAGAAAAGTTAGTGACACTCCCCTCTTAGATACATAATCGTAAGCGATAAATTACAGAAACGTTGCTTGACTCCACAACTAAAAAGTTGAGCGCCATTGCTGTGGACTAACTAGCTCCTTAATCTTTATTTTCTAATTCTCCCAATATTCAAGATATTTATTATATGTGCTTTCATATTCAGGTGTTCCCAGATAAATTTTTATAAATATGACTGTTTTGTGGTTGTTGTTGAGCTAACTCTTCTTGCATCTCTGCATTTTTATTATAGTCTGTATCGTTTCCCCACATCTAAAGATGATGTTCATCGCATCATCTTCAGCCTCAACAAAGCCTTAAGAGATTCAGGTATTATTATTTATTACACGGAAATAGATGATAAAAATCACCGTTAGGTGCTTCCTCTGCAAGTTACCAATGATTTTGCTAAAAGTACAAATCTGACCATGATAACTTTTACTTAACCTGTTCTAAGCAGTGTGCCACGGGGGAGGACAGAAATATTCTACTGTAGTTGATACAGTTTTAAATCATATTGTTTTAACATATCGTTCAACAAATTAGACTCAGGCAATACTGAACAAGTTATATAAAAATATTTAATTTGCGAGGTAGATTTTAACCTCTCCTCCTTAACTGAGATAAATCTTTATCTCTGAAATAATATCAAACTTCGTTCATTTTATGCGATATCTTTTAAAAAGGTTTCACATATCCTATCCTAAACAGTATACTTCATCCAGAATGGTTTTGTTAAGGTGATGAGGTTCCTCTCTTCAAAAACTTGGAATGATTCTGCAAGATCACCGTACATCTCAATGAGTTACTCAAAAGAATCACTCTTAACTCATCAAAATCATCGGTGGCAGGCACAAACCTAAGCAAGTAGAACTACTCTACTCCGCGGAATCAAGCTCAAACATGAATCCTCGATTGATACAGATATATATATATATATATATATATATATATATACATCACGCTGCTTTTTTGCTAGGTGGGTGAAGCAAGAATGCTTTTCATATTCCCCTTTATCTGTAGAAGAAAATGTATGGATAGGATGTTATTGAGCTATAAGCTCTGGTCTTGGCGGAGGTAACAGCAATAGCCGAGTCTCAGTTAAAACTTCATTGGCTACAGCATTGACATTCATCATCTACCTTCATTCAAACACGCTGCTTTCCTAAAAGTCCTAAAAAGGACTGGGAGATGGACTGAGTCCTTGACTCTTTATCCCATCATCTGAATGAAGAAAATCTGTGTGGATGGAGTTAAAATCTCTAGCCATGGCTGAGTAACAGCAATAGCCGAGCCTCAGTTAAAACTTCATTGGCTACAGCATTGCCATCCGTTACCCTGGAAGTCCTAAAAAGGACTTAAATTTTCCTCCCACATACTGCTTGATCCTTATAAGGACTGGCTTAAAGGGGCGAAGCAAGAATGCTTTTCATATTCCCTGTTATCTGTAGAGGACAGTGTAGGGATAAGGTGTTATTGAGCTATTAAATCTCTGATCATGGCAAGAGGGTAACAGCAATAGCCGAGCCCAGTTAGAACCTCATTGGCTACAGCATTGCCATCCATTACCCTCCAAGGATATTAATCACCGCATCTCACGGTCGATTCTCCTCTCTTTGTTTGTTAATCGTTCATAATATACAAAATTGATTAATTCCAATGAATGGTGTACTAAGTAAATTAGGAAATATTTTATTACCTTAAAAAATTCAAAGTATATAACAATCATTACTTTAGTTTTTGTAACTTTTCTATAGAGAAACTTGCGATAAAAAAATGCTTCTAAACAGAATTTCAAAACAGAATTATTTTGTTCTTGATGATGCTCATGGGTAACTTAATGTGAATATTTTCACAGATCTAAATAGAATTCTAAAATAATTATTTTTATAATAACGAAATATTTCAGATTTATTAAATTCGATTCTACACCTAAAGAACGCTGATATATTTATATTACATGATTCATAATATATATCTTTATTATTACTACATTACTACACAGGATTTGGTTGATCTAGTCCTTTTTTAAGGATTTCCAGGGTCAATGCTGTAGCCAATGAAGCTTTAACTGAGGCTCGGCTATTGCCGTTACCCAGTCATGACTAGAGCTTTTAGCTCAATAACACTCCATCCACACAGATTTTCTTCATTCAGATGACGGGATAAAGAGTCAAGGACTCAGTCCATCGCCCAATTCTTATTATAACTATTACTACACATACATATAATAACATGTTTATCTTCAACTTGTGCTGAAAATCCGAGGTCCTTCCTAAAACATCTTCATATTGAAAATCATATTGAAAATGATTCCATTAATGCCATCTATTCACCTTATACTCTCGCGAGTTTTCCTCAGAGCTTTCATATCTCTCGCATGGAGTTTTCGGTTTTTGCAAGTTTTACTTCTAACCCACGTTTTAACTCCACAAATTATAAGTGGTTTGAATAATTTACTGCAGGTTTATTGTCTTGACTAATTTTTCTCGTACCGTGTATAAATTTATGTATTTACAGTATGCTCCATCATAAAGATTTTTTATTCTGAGGTCTATTTCATATTTAATTTGCAATGTTCACAACAAATTATGCCTTGATATCGAAAATATTTTACCTTTACTGTAGGTTGTATATTGAGAATGCACTTGATATTTTCCATGTTCCTGCTTATTTCCATACTTTTTATCTTTTTAATGCTGATATTCATACCATATTTGATACTGCAATTATTCCATTTAGGTTAATATAACTGAAGATTTGTACAGGATTTATATAGGAGCACTCGCAAAGAGTAAAGAGCGAACTAAAATATCCCTGGTTCTGATATCAGGGCTAACGTTACTTTTCTTTATAATGAAATCTATACAGATGATGCATAATAGTTGAGATACATGCATCTTGATTTACACCTGATTTTACATTCAACTATCATCTTGTACATCCTTGAATTCTGATATACAAGAAAAGGCATCATATGCCTTTTCCAGATCTAAGTAAAAACTTAAGTACATATCTTTGCATCTTATATTCCGATGATTTTGTCACTACTCGTTTAAAGTACAAATCTAGCCATGATAGCTCCTGCTAAGCGTGAACCAAGCTTGCTCTTCGGTAAATATCTCATCTGCATTTTTTTCATAATTTGATACACAATTGGTTAATCAACTTGTGGATTGGGGAGGGACTAGAAACTTATTATCACTGGATCTGAATATCTGTAGACTGAACTCTAGGAAATAATAAGCGAGAAGACTGCACCAAAAAGACGACAGCAAAAGGAATGAATGAAGAAGAAATATAAAATTATTGTATCAGTTTTCACAGGCATCGTTGGATAAATACTTGGAACTGTCAGTAGGGAAGTTCTGTTGGAATTCTTGCATTATATTTTATTCCCAGTTTTATAAAAAGTACGATGCGCGCGCGCGCGCGTGTGTATGTGTGTGTGAGAGGGAGAGAGAGATCTCATCGGGAATTCGATCTTCTGACCAGGCCTTGTAAATTATGCAAATACCGCTGTCGAACTTTTATATCTTCTTATTTCAGCATTTCTAGTCGAATGTCATTTATTCCAGCCGCATATCCACTTTTCAAATTCCGACATTTTTTTAAATATTTTTTTTTACTGAAATGTACTCGTGACAACATCACAATCTACTACCTGGATTTTTTATCCACTACTATTCTATCACTTTTTACCACGTTTAATAATTTTTCACAGTAGCTTTTTCTTCAGATTACCGGAATATCCATACATTCTTTATATATTGCTCACCTTTATTATCTTTAATTCGTTCTGTGATACTTTTCCTCTATTTTTGTTATCACACTATGAAAACATCATTGTATAACCATTGGTGAATTTTTCATAAATTTTCTATTTTCTATTGAAGTAAAAGACACCAATATCGTCAAAACGTCTTGCAAAACACCTTGTAAACCGCATATGCACCGTCCATTATGGCATGCATGCTTGCTTAAATTATATGCTGTGCTACAGAAAGATCATATATCTCTTACTATAAATTTAAATTTTAGGTAACACCCCCAACCCTAATAGGAGTTGGATGCTATCCTTGCGAATAAGAAGACATCCAATCCTCCCTTCTGTAAGAATTTCTGAAATTTCATACACACACACATGCAAATATATATATATATATATATATATATCTATATATATGTATATATATATGTATATATGTATATATATATATATATATATATATATATATATATATATATATATATATATATATATATATATAATTTTAGAAGCATCAGAAATTCTACACAATAAGATCAAAGAGAAAACTAGAGCAGAATACATAAGGAATGCATAAGGAAACGACTAAGGAAACTCCTTAAGTCAATGCTTAAAGCTGGAAATTTGATAAAAGCAATTAACACCTGGGCCATACCTGTTATGAGATATTCATCAGGCATTGTTGGATGGACCCAGCTAAAGGTGGAAGTTTTAGACCAAAATATTCGAAAATTAATGACAATGCACCATGCCCTCAATCCTCGCAGTGACATTGATAGGCTCTATCTTTCACGCAAAAAAGGAGGTAGAGGATTATTACAAACAAAGCAAGTTATTGAAGAAGAAAAACGAAATTTGAATGATTATCTGCAGCAAACAACGGAAAATTTTCTAATTGAGGTAAGGAAAGAGGGCTTATTTAAACTCATGGAGACAAAATTGGAATACAAAACTAACGAAGTAAAAGTGAGAACTGAAAGATGGAAAAATAAGGCATTGCATGGAAAATACCTTCACAGCATAGAGGACAGTGCTGACAGTAACTTGACTTGGCAATGGTTGAGAAATGGAGTAGTAAAGAAAGAAACAGAATCGGTAAATTTTGTAGCACAAGAACAGGTTATTAAAACCAACGTTATGAAGGCAAAAATACAAAAAATTCAAGAAGACAGTAAATGCAGATTGTGCAAAGAGAAGGAAGAAACGGTAGACCACATTATAAGTGGATGCAGCAAAATCGCACAAATTGAGTACCGTAAAAGGCATGATAACGTAGCTAAGATAATTCACTGGCATTTATGTAAAAAGTATGGGTTTAAAGTATCTAAAGACTATTGGAAGCATAAAGTTCATCAGAAAGTGGTTGAGAATGAAAAAGCTAAAATACTCTGGGATTTCAAAATCCAGACTGACAAAAGCTTGGAATGTAATACACCCGATATAACAGTGGTTGAAAAAAGTGAAAACAAGGGTGTTCGGTTTATCGAAATATCAGTACCAGGAGATAGTCGGATTGACGATTTGCAAGTCGAAGTTGAACGAATCTGGCAAAAGAAAACGAAAGTTGTTCCTATAATAATAGGTGCTTTAGACGCCATCCCTATAATATTGAAAAAACATTTAGAAGCACTCGAGTTAGATGAGTTAAAAATTGGGCAGCTGCAAAAGGCCGCTTTGTTTGGCACAGCATTCATATTCAGAAAGTATTTTCACAACTCATAGGCCCTTGGGTAGGGCTTGAAGTAGTGGAATATAACCACCAACCTTTTACTTAAGACTGAGGAAGCAAATTATATATATATAAATCATTTCTAAGAATTGAGCAAGCCAAGAGGAGTATTTTTATATTATACTTAAACAGTATATTATGAAATGGGAGAATGACAATGAGTATCATGAAACACTCGCTAAATCTCTAAAGAACATTTATAAATAATAGAAAAATAATAGAAATAAACACTGAAAAGTGTATTATGTTTCGAGGGCTAAAGAGGGTATCTTCCTATGCCATGCTATCATTATGTCTGTTTCAAAAAGAAGAAAAGTTAGGAAAAAAATCTCTCTCTCTCTCTCTCTCACTCATCCAAACACAAACGATTGCTTTAAAGCAAACTGATAAGCTGTATCTTCTTTAATCAAATTCCCAGAATTAGTCTACTCATAAATATCAAATTGATATTATTGATATTATAAACAGAACTGCATTCTAACAACTCTGGATGGATCCGTTAACTTCTTTTATGCCGCTCGATTTATGTAAAATACATGGATATCCGAAACAGCAAGGAAATTATTATCGAAAGAATTCCATATTATCATTATTTAAATTTTAGACATTACAGAAAAATTAGATTGCTATCCAGGAATTGTTACTTATTTTAGAGAAAAACTACTAGAATCGTTTACATAAAGTCCCATGAAAATGATGAAGTTGGAATTAATGGAAAGCATTACTGTAATGGAAAAAGTACATTATAGCAATATACAGGTTCATAAGTAACGAATTATGTTTGCTCCTAAATCTTGATTTCAAAGAAGATTGAAAGTCTTAAAGATTGATTGAAACATTAGCCTTAAATACTGATTGCAATTTTAGCCTTAAAGAGAAGTGTTTTTACTTTAATTCGCTTTTTAAGGTTAACGTTTTTTTTAATTTATTTTTTATTTCTTGATTGAAATGCCTTTATAAATATGATTACTTTGTAACTTGAATTTCACTAATTGAAATATGCTTTATTAAAATTCGTTTAAATGTGGTTGAATATAATTTAAAATTGGTGGTTTGTTAAATTTACTCATTTAAAATCTTACAACAGACCAATAACAGAAAGATAGGTTTTTGAAACACCCAAATATTCTTTCTATAATAGACGCATCCTGAACTGAATTGGTCAACTAACAAATAAATGTATAAATTCAAAAATACAATCAATGTGCATAGTTAAAAAATACTTACTATGTGAAAAGATAAGTATAATAATTAATAATGCATCGATTATTATTTAGCTAATGATTTCTCATTATTAATTATATATGTATACATGAACAAAACAGATTTCGACGTTTTAAATTTTCGATGCCAAACACCTATTTTAAACAAACCTTTTAAATTTTTGTATAACAGAACAGTAAAAAAAAATCTCTATTGAAGATTTTATTAACGGAAATGAGATAGGAGGGGAAAATAAAGTCCTTTTCAGGACTTCCAGGGTAACAAATGGCAATGCTGTAGCCAATGAAGTTTTAACTGAGGCTCGGCTATTGCCGTTACCCAGCCATGACTAGAGCTTTTTAGCTCAACAACACTCCATCCACACAGATTTTCTTCATTCAGATGACGGGATAAAGAGTCAAGGACTCAGTCCATCGCCCAGTTCTTATAAGAACTATAAGATTTTATTAACGTCTAATTTTATTATTGACGTAAATCAGATTTTTTTTATCAATCGACTGTGAGATGAGATGCGGTGATTGGCTACAGCATTGCTATTACCTTTGGAGGGTAATGGCAATGCTGTAGCCAATGAAGTTTTAACTGAAGCTCGGCTATTGCCGTTACCCAGCCATGATGACTAGAGCTTTTAGCTTAATAACACACCATCCACACAGATTTTCTTCATTCAGATGACAGGATAAAAAGTCAAGAACTCAGTCCATCTCCCAGTTCTTTCAAGAACGTTAATTTTATACTCTTCATGCGACTTTTTAATTAATTTTCAAGAGTAAAAAAAAAAAAAAATCTACAGTATTGATAATCAGCTGCACTTGAATGGTTGACATTTAAAAAGGGCAGATTTAAATATCAGTTTAATTATAATATTTTTTTTTCATTTAAATATCAGTTTAGTTATAAAAAAAAGGAGGAAATAACTCAGTCATACTCAACATTCATATCCTGGTACAGAGACATACACCTTATCCACAAATTTACAACTTAAAACAAATATATGATTTTCCATAGAAAGCAGATGAACTGATTGTTGTTGATAATATTTGGAAAGACATTTAAAGAAATTGGAATGGACTGTGGTATTGCAAAACGAAATACAGATAAGTATATGAGTATAAGAGGTGTCATATAATGATAATAATAATATGAAGCAATGCTTCTCAACAGTTTTTGTTCAGGATGAGTTAAATTTGGAATCTGATATATTATGGCTGGGAATGTGATTTTTTTTAAAAAATTTTTTTATTATTATAATAATGCTTCAGTAAGTATGCTGGAATGTACCCAAAGATTATATTAAATACGCGTGTGTATATATAATATATACATACATATAAATATATACATCTTTCGTTTATTTTAAAAATATAATTCTCATTTTGAGCAATTTAATTTTGAATTGTGTGTTTTGAGATTTCTCTCTTCTGAAACCTTAAAAACACGACGATATTTTGTTCAATATCTTTAATTATTTATTTTTGTTTAAGAAGTGATTTGTAGTATAGTATTTGATCATCAAAATGCCAAGTTATTCCTAACATTTAAGTTTACGAATATCCATACGATTACTGATAGATCATAATTTAATAAAATTTGGAGTTTTAACGTGTTTACACTCTACATGTGCTCTGAATAAACAGTTGAATGTGATTTAGTTTTTCACATAATTATTCTTTGTTTTTTCACCTTTTTTTGGGCCTTGTAGTATCGGGATAAACCTGTAAAAATTAAATTCGGAACAAAATTCCTGTAGTTGTTTTATCCCAAAAAAATCTTTAAGGTGGTATTCCTAACATTATTCATAGCCATATAATTACATGGTGAAACTCACCTGTAATTATCATTCTTTTGCACTTAATTAGATCTTGAATATACCTGTAACTATCAATAATTATCTGTATTTAGTGTAAACAGCTTATAGCATAATACTTGTAGTATTTTTATGATATTGCTTGCTTATCCGAGGATTATATATTTCAAAGACTCACTTATATTACAATACTGTTAGGATTCCCATTATATAACATTGCATCTCTTTATAATGTTGTTAGAGTTTCCATAATATTGTATATTATATTATAATGTTTAAGTTACAACATCAAAATCCCCAAAGCATATTTCACACACATAAATGTCCTTAAAAGGATTGGTTGGCTTAAAGGGACGAAGCAAGAATGCTTTTCATATTCCCCTTTATCTGTAGAGGACAGTGCAAGGATAATGTGTTATTGAACTATTAAAGCTCTGATCATGGCAAGAGGGTAACAGCAATAGCCGAGCCTCAGTTAAAACTTCATTGGCTACAGCACTGCCATCCATTACCCTCCAAGAGTATTAATCAGCGCATCTCACGGTCGATTTATTCCAAATCACACACAAATGTGTACAAATATTTTCTAAATTTATAACTGATATTCAAGAGTAAATAAAGTGTATTTGACATGATTCTTAAAATTTATATTTTTTTAACCAAAACATTCAATCAAGTAATTTTTTCAAATATTTATTAAAATGTTTTCTCTATTTCATAGATTTCGAGAATAAAAAAAGAAGTGGTTTCCTGAAAATTCCAAGACAGGATTATAATAACTATAGCATTTAATTTTAAAAAGTTGCAAGGTAAAATGACAACCTCAGGTAAGACATTATAATTACAAAACACTAGTGAGCATTTAATGAAGGTACAATAGAACATCTTATATTTAAAGTCCTATTTTAAATTCTCAACAATTACATTGTTTCCGTAAAGCTACAAGTATGAGAACGACAGAGATTATGGAGACAGTGCATTGCCGACTTTATATTCACATAGAACTGTTAGGCTTAGAAGAAATTTTCGTAAATCTTAATTGATCATCTAAGAATGGTTATTTTCAGCTAGATATTCCGCAAGTTAACCTGCTTGTTAACAGGATACGCCCACTTGTAGCCTGCTTCGGATCAAAGAAACGGTAGGCGGCCAACATATACAATAAGATATTATTGTAACAAGAAAAGCATCGAAGACACAAACATATAATTATATGGTCCATATATTATTTGCTGAAAGGAGGAGGGGAAGAAACAATTCTTACCTGTACTAGAAATGCTGATACACAGTTGCGGATTTCCAATCCTTTTCGATGATCCTGGAGTTCGAATGGTGTGGCTCAAGATGGAATTTGGTTGGTTTCTTGGTTGCTGCTTTAAAACACATAGAAGTTGACTTAGTACACATTTCGTCAAATACAAACTAGTTCCTGTACGGTAATCGAGGAATAAACTTGTTGTTTATCACCGTGCCATCGGCGACCTCTCTTGTTTGTCATTGGTTCAAGAGCCGTCAATCTGATTTGCATTTTCCGCCATGACAGACGTTGCACCAATCGCTGTGCAGTCTGTCTAGTGTATGTGTCAGTGTGGATTCTTTTAACGTGATTTCTAGTTTTAATAGATTTCCATTTATTTGCGAATTAATGATCGAGTATCATTCTACCATCTTTTTATTCTCCCCCAATGGAGGGTACAGCAATTTTTTCTCTTCAGGAATGGAGGTTGATGAATGATTAGAGTCCTAGTGAGTGACAACTTCATCCTTCGTTTAGACAAGGGTGTTTGTTTAGCTTACCACCGATAAACTTCCTGTTTTGTTCATAGGTTCCGCCATTTTGTATGTGAAAGTGTTGACAAAAACTGTCATAGAAAAATCAATGACTCAACAAGTTGACAAGTAATCAGAAGTGTCTCAGAAAACACCTAATTTAGGTAAATGAGTTGGGATTCTTCAAAAGGCATTTATTCGGATTATTTTTAATTTCTACACTTTCAATTTGCAAGCAACAGTCTGCAACGTTTTCCTTTTTAATATGTATATATATGACCAAAATCTTAGTAGTTTATTTGATAATTCGATGAGTCAAATTTTCTGTTCAAAGAGAAATACCTTGATTTATGAATTTTCATAACCCTACTTCTATTTAAAAAACTTAAATATTCCTTGTTTTTATTAATATTTATGGCAGTTAAATTTGGCCGAATAGGTTCATTAATTAGATCCTTTGGACTGTCTTCACCTGGAACTTTCTAATCTTTGTCATTTTTCTTAATAAATTCAAAAATATTTATCTAAACTGTATATTGTGTGATAACCCTCATTTTAAATCGAAAAATATTCACCAAATGGCTTAAGCATGTTATTTATAATTTAAAGCATAAACAAAACAGAACTTCAGTGGCTACTACAGCATTGCCATCCATTACCCTCCAAGGGTATTGGATTGAATGAATCAATCACCACATCTCACGGTCGATTGATTCTTTCAACAAAACAGAATTAATAAGATTATTAACATATATTTCATATATTTATTTTCTTTTTTGGTGTGTAATTCACTGTTCTTGTGGAAAATTCTTTGTCTCTGTTCTTTTATACATTTTTTTAAAAAAAACAGCTTTGTTTCATAAACATATTTCTTTATATATTTGAACATAGAATAATAAAAACAAGCTTTACTTCGAAAATAGCTGAAATATTACTTATGTACTTATATACACTAGCGCCACCTTACATTTTTAAGCCAGCAATTTCCATCCAGCTAGTTGTATAGTGTTTATGTTGAATGTTATTTCTCAAGTTATAATCGATTCTACAGGTGATGTTCACTGTTCGTAATTACAATTGAACGAAACAATCTTTCATTCAACTCTCTCTCTCTCTCTCTCTCTCTCTCTCACACACACACACACACACACACACACACACACACACACACACACACACACACACACACACACACACACACACACACACACACACACACACACACACACAGTTTCAATAGAATGAGTTGCGGTCTCCATTATGACAGATATTTACTTAAAAATGAGGGGGAAAAACTTGAATGATCTTTCATTTAAATATAAGATTGGATTTTAATTATCTTTGCCTCATAAATCTCACTAAAAGTCAAATAAAGAATTGACACTGCACTAAGAGGATTAAACTAATATGATGTAAGAAACAGGATCAGCGAAAAAGTGGGAAATTTATTATTAATATAATCAAAACATCGCTAATTCAATTTTGTAGTTGTCTTGCATTAACGTTTTGTTTAAATCTTTATGAATGGTGTTACAAAACACAAAAGAATATTATAAATAATAAAATTTAAATCACAGTTAATAATTGAAGGGAATGGCACTGATAATTATAAACAATACACAAGGTGAATTTCTATTCTAGAAACTGAAATGGTATTTAGGGCCTATTTCGGGTGCACTGTCAAAGTACATGACCTCTGTAGTACTCTCAGCAAGGTTTTAAAATGTAGATAAAGTTTATTATCCTTTAAGTTCTACAAAATTGAAAAAGTAGTAACCAATATTAATATTTTCTTATTACAAATCACTGATATTAGGCACTAATTTTTCTAACATTACTGTATCAAATACAAACACATTTGGAATTCAACAGAGGAGTGGCGAATAGTTTGAACAGTTATTGTGGACGACATGGACTGCTTATTCTAAATAGTTTATAGTAAAGTAGTTGTTGAGGCAATTTTCCTATGTACATTCTTTCTAACATGTTCTGTCCATATTTATATTTCTTTATGTCCTCCAATGCTGGTTGTTTATTTAATTCTTTTACTCTTTCTCCATTTCTTTTATGATCAAATAGGACACATTTTGCTGTATTGTTGGTTATTTTTTTAAATTTTATTTTCATATATTTCATTTTAGCTGCTATTAATTTTTGCTAATTTTTATTTTTTTGTTGTCTATTCATTTTTATAAAACAGTGTTGATATTGCTAGTATATTATAAAGTTTCAATATAGTCTATATTCATACCAGATTAGGCTTAAGCACATAATTTATCATACCAGTTATTTTTAGGTAGTTTTTAATTTTCATATTTAGGCTTTTTCATCTTCATTTGAAATGATGCATCCTATATAAGTAAAAGAATTAACTTGTTCCAAAATTTGAAGTTGGATCTTGACCTTTAAAAGCTATTGTTTATTTATTGTTCAGATTATTATTCAAATCTTAGGCTATTTATTTTAGATTTAGAATAGCTTGATGAAGAAGATACTCTACAATATCTGTAATTATCACCTGGTCATCAGCAAGATGAGAAGTGTTTTTAAATTCACATTTGTATATTTTCCAACAGATATTCAGTTATAGAGTTTTCTTTGTTATAATTTTTATAATTTGGAATTACATCTCTCTTTTTCATTTCGATATTTCTTTAATGTGTGTGTGTGTGTGTGTGTGTGTGTGTGTGTGTGTGTGTGTGTGTGTGTGTGTGTGTGTGTGTGTGTGTGTGTGTGTGTGTGTGTGTGTGTGTGTGTGTGTGTGTGTGCGTGCGTGCGTGCGTGCGCGCGCGTGTGTAAAATCATTGATAGTATCTTAGCATTGTGCTTAAGGTGGCATGTTCGAAATATTTCAGTAAATGAAGTAATAATAACAGAATCAGCGAATTAACTGGAAATTATAATTCATGCGAAAAATGAAATAGAAGTACTTATGATACAGACTATGTTGCAAAAATTATTCGAGCACCTAATTGTTTCAAAAACTATTTAAAGAAATCTCAATATGTACCAGTATTGAGTACCAGTATGCTTTTACCTTTTAATGAATTCTGATACTCTAATTACGTTAGTTTTACTACTAATGCACACTTCTCGAGTTTAGCATACGTCATTGCTTATCACGTCGTTGGTAAACACTACTCCGGAGTTAAAAAAAGGACTTCAATAATCTGATTTCTTCAATATGGCAACATTGTATATTCAGAGATGATTACAAGTCTTTTTTTTTTTTTTTTGCTAGATAGGTGAAGCAAGAATGCTTTTCATATTCCCCGTTATCTGTAGAAGAAGATGTATGGATGGGATAATATAGGGCTATAAGCTCTGATCATGGCAGGAAAGTAACAGCAATAGCCGAGCCTCAGTTAAAACTTCATTGGCTACAGCATTGCCATCCATTACCCTGTGGGTATCCATTTTAGTCGCCTAGTACGACATGCATGGGCTACAGTGGAGCTATTCTTATCCTGGCCACCACACGGGGATCTCCACAAGTCATTAAACGCATATTTTATTTTTATATTATAATACATTTTTATAAAATTTGGTGTCACTATTTCTTAACCAAATACTTAATTTAAACACATTTTTATACAAATTAAGTGGCTATTGAATCTAACATTATTTCTGAATAATTTTGCATCGCCGAAGTGAAGCCTTTGGCTCTCTTTTTTTCAGTGACACATTTTTATATTTTAAAGTAAAGCTTAGTATGGAAATTTATAAAAATTCTAATTAATATAAACTAGAAAGCTCCAATGCTTAGAGCATGCGCTTAATGTTTCATTTGTTACATTAATTGGTTATATTAAGATGAAAGAGCTCACAAACATCATTACCTTAATTAAATCAAAGTCTAGAAAAGAATGCCGTAAAAATCTCTCTCTGATTTTTCTGAAGCACGATATGTTATACACGAATGTCGTGTAAATATTTATCTGTAATCTTCTAAGACGGTTTTTGCTTTCTCCTATTAGGAATATTTGAAGTTGGAAAGATATATTGAAATCGCTTGTTTATTTTATTTTCTTCTGTTTGAGTCAGGTTTTTTCCTCTCTCTCTCTTTTTTTTTTTTTTTCTTAACCAGTTGTCTACATACACTCATGAGCCAAAACATTATGACCTAGTAGCATGTTGGACTCCTTTGGACGCGATAACAACTTGCACCCGTCTCGGCATTGACTCCATTAGACCACAGAAGGTGTCCTGAACCACTTGGACAAAATCATATCCCTGAGATCCGTGATTGAGTGAGACACTGGCGTCGATTGGTGGATGCTGCGTTCGACAGGATTCCACAAGTGTTCGATGGGATTCAAACCAGGAGATTAAGACGGCCATGGAATCCCATGTCAAAATGTGTTCATTGGAGATGAGAACTCATGAGAACATGTCCAGAACAATTGTCATACCAAGGTACTGCTACCACCGACTATTTCTGTGGACAAACCTACAGTCTGATTGCAGGGATAGTCATAATGTTTTGGATCATGAGTGATGCAATGTAAATGGATTTTTTTTTGTCGTATTAGTTGTGTGTACATTGTTTATAAAAATCTCAACATAGGACTGAGTTTTTTTTATAAACAGCAGTGGACAGACAATAGTTGAAGATGATCACGATGAGATTATTTATAAGTCAATACTAAGTCGTTTGCGAAAGGGAACAATTATCCAGCATTATAAGAATATTATTTATTTATTATTTTTTATATGCATTCGTGCATAGATAAACGATTTGGAATCATAATTCTTCTGGATTTTTGAATCGATTTGAGTCAGGAAGAAGGTTTCTAGACCTAAATAGAATTAAGTCATAAAGTGCATTTATTCTTAATATTCTTTTCCATGTTTGTACTCAGCTTGTTAATTCTTTTAGCATTTTGTCTTCCAAAAGAAATTTGTATGCTAATATCTCCGAATAAGGACTTATTCATAAATTCCATAATTCTCCCTCCCACCGTTTTTTTTTTTTTTTGAGTTGAATTGAATATTTTGTGAATCCTGATTGAACAATATTTTCATGACCTTATATATTCTGTAGTTCGTGACAGAAAGTATTTTATGGATTTCCTTCTTTTATTTGGATTTTTTTCTAGATGTTATTACAGTCATTTCTTTCGCAATCTTTGACAAATTCTTCTGCTGTTATATTTCTGAATTAATTTCTTCCTCATCTTGTCTTTTTTTCCTAATAACTCTTTATGAAAATTCCAACAACTGAAACGTCTCTCTAAAAAGGAAAAAAAAAAAAAAAATTCGAAGAAAATGCAGTCATTTCAATATGCAATAAACGCTAATGTTTAGTTTGGTCTTCAGAAGTAGAGCTGCCATATTACCAAACTCTGATGTTCACCCAAAGTATTTATACACTCTTATAACATCTCATAGATAGAATGGCCAAAAAAAAAAAATAAAATAAAAACAACAACAATGAAAGTTTTATAGTGTCTGCTAAACACGTGCAACACTTCACGAAGAGAAAATGCTGATAGATTATGATAAATCGTTTTTTTTTATTTATTTTTTATTTATTATTATTTTTTTTTTCTCGAAGTAATTGTACAAGAGAAGAGGTAAGAGAGTGAAGTCGAGTGATTTTCCTCTGGATACTTTGGTTTTTTGCTTTCGCAAGATAAATAAAACTAGACTACGCAAGAGATAAAATATTCTTTATGCGTTTACAAGCAAAGATGGCTAATATATATAATATGAGAATGAGTTTTTGAACAAATCTTGATTGAATCACACAGAAAACTAACTGAGCTGGCTTGTTTTGTTAGAATTATCCCGGAAATTTTTCGCATATTCACTGAGGAGATTTAAGAAATCAGCAGTTCTGTAGTTGTGTATTGTTTGGTTTGCAATTGTAAAAGTAACGGTTGAACAGTTATTGTCGTTAATTTTCTTCTTCCTTCCTTTTCGTATTCTCTTTAGCCTTTAACCCCTGCAGATTCACACACACACACACACACACACACACACACACACACACACACACACACACACACACACACACACACACACACACACACACACACACACACACACACACACACACACACACACACACACACACACACACACACACACACACACACACACACACACACACACACACACACACACACACTATTACGTTTTCAGATTTCATTGAAGTTTCTCTAAATCTCTTGGCAATTAAATTTCCCTCTTTTACTGTCCATTTTAAGTGCGATTGACTATTGGTGGAAAATCCTATTGGGGATGTAACAGGTCTATTCAATGATTCTATAGCTCCACCTTCTCTGCTCACAAGCAACTTTTATGACGACACAAGGTCTGACTGACTTCTCTGAAATAACGTTAGAATTTCTGACCACTGACCACCAATCAGTGCTTGGTCATGGAGTGGACATAAATATCCTGCTTATCTTGGAAACATTGAAGTTTACATTAGGTCGCTAACTAATCAAACTGCTTCTATGAGCTACTTAAATATTAAGGATTTTATTTAACTTTAATATAATGCTTTGACTGTGTGGTTGAGCAATAAAGTTAAAAAAATATTTACCTCAAAATATGAATTTCTCTAGAAATACGCTCTCAAAGCATTACCAAAGAATCTAATTAAGCAATCCGATTTTTGTTTTGTTATTTTTTTTATCCTGTTTTGTTCTAAAATCTTGCTTTGAAGTAAATGCGTTTGTCTTCTTTCAACTTACACAAATTCTATATGCAAATATTTATATTCTAATCACTCTTCTTTGCTACAAAAGGATAGTAAAAAAAAAGTATTCTCATATTTTTAATTATTTTTAGAATAATAATTAGAGTTTAAAAATGTATATGTGAATAATACAAATACACCAAATTTTAAATTCAAGAAATCAGGTATATAAGAAAAAAAAAAGTGCTGATTTATAAATTATATGTGTGTTTATTTATATATATACCTTTTACTTCCAAAAATGAAAATATTAATGCTGATTGTCATCTTCCTTGTGATATTTAAATTTAAATATAAATGAAATATTCGGGAAATGGTTCGAATGCATAGTTGTTATCGTTTACTATTTCTCCCCCTTTATTTCCTATTAAATATTTAAACTTTTTTTAGGCAAACATTTTAATTCCATTTCTGGTAGGCCATTGCAAAATTTATTACATATAATTCTATTGAATGAAAATTTATTCAGTAGAATTTCAGAAGAGTTTGTGACTGTTCGGAAATTCCAAGACTAACAAATTAATTGAATTTCTTCATTTCGCAGCATCTTTCCATCAAACGCATTCGTATGAAAAATATGAAATTCCAAGCTTAGAAACACTGCTATATAATGGTTAGAATTAACTAAACATTATATCTCTATGGAAAAAGGGAATTTTGAATTACTCATTTGGAGCCATTGACAAAATGCTCTCAAGGATTTTAAAGACCTACATCCTGACATAAGATTTACAATTAAACAAATGGATGACTTCCTTTCTTTATGAAATGAGAAGAAACCAGCTTGTCACATCCTGGCACTCCACTCTCTTCTCAACAACATAAGGTTGTGTGTGTGTGGGGGGGGGATTGAAGCCCTAACTCTGGTATGGAACTTTGTGAATATCTTTAGATAGCAAATAATTTTCATCGCTAAGTGGGAGCGACCACACTGCATACTGGAAGTCTGAGGTGACGCTTGAAAAAGTTCCACCATTGTTCTCTGGAGTGGGATTTGTGGATAATCTAGCCCAGGGGTCGGCAACCTGCGGCTTCAGAGCCACATGCGGCTCTTTGAATGAATAATTGCGGCTCTTTTCGTCATTAAACAATTATTTTTGAATAATGCAAAATTAATGTTATTTATTAAATTAGAAACTAAAAACCCTAAATTTAGCATTTGCAATAAATTAAGGACATTTTACATTAAGTCAAGGATATTTTACAATCGAAAATAGTACATGCGATGCTGAAAAAATTAATACTTTCATGTTTGAACTCTTTGAAATCATACGCGATAATCCTTCTTTACATTCTATTTACATTTTACGAAATTTCTACTTTATGGTGGATATGACCTCCCATTTAAATGCACTAAATAAGAAACTACAGGGAAAGGGAAATACAGCAGTTTTGCTTTTAGAAGTGATTTCGTTAGAACAAAAATTATATTTGTTTGCGACAGACTTAGAGAAAGGCACATTATTACATTTTCCTACGTTGAAGAAATATCAACAAGAACAAGCTGATAATAATTCCAATAAATTTAACCTTTTTCAAAGAAATTGTGGTAAATATGCAATCTGCATTTAATGGAAGATTTGAGGAATTTAGAAAGAACAAGGCAGCTATGTCATTTTTATTAGACTGCATTTCAACTTCAGTTAGAGGACCTGAAAACCCAGGATTTGTGGAATTCAAAATTTAGAAATCTTAAAACTGATCTGGAGGAGTTGGAAAGACAAAAATCTACCCTTGCAATACAAAAAATGGTCTGAAATAGAAGATCTTAAAAAGCCAGATCAGATTGTATTTGACATGGAATTGTTTACCGGACACTTACGTTCGGTGATTTCAAACATACGCATTTGGACTTCTATCGATTTTCGGATCGACATATTTCTGTGAGCAAATATTTCTAATATGAATTTTATTAAAAGTAAGTTGAGAAACCTACTAAACAACGTGAGTCTTTCGTCATGTTTGAAAATGAAAATTACGGCGTATTCGCCGCATATTGAGAAACTATCTCAAGAAGTTCAACAGCAAAAGTTGCACTAAGAAGATATTTTAAATTTAAAAAAAAAAAAAATTAAAGAAATAGGTATGTGATTGGATTTTATACACATATGTTTGTAAGGAGGAGAAAATCTCTGTTTTATTATTTAATATTTAAAAATATCATATACTTTCGTGTGACATGCCACCCCTGTGTTTTACAAGTATGATAACGTGTTACTATAAAAAAAAAATATATATATATATATATATTATTAAAAAAATAAATAAATAATAATAATTTAATTATAATATTTTTCAATGTAGTTTCTAAATTTAAAGCAGTGATGAGCAATCAATTAAATAGTAAATCAAATACTCGGTTCGATCCGCATAAAGAATATTTTCTTTTTCTTTGATAAGAAAGAATTAATTTATTTTCCATTATTTAGCTATATTTTAATTTTTTAACCTGCACAAATAAATCGACGTGTAAAAATCAACATTCATAAAATAGATTTTTAATTAAAATATACTAATACTGCCGTACAAAACGAACACCGTGCACCGCACAAAAAAACTGAGAGAGCCGCATGCAACCCGTGGACCATTAGTTGCTCATCACTGCGTGCGGTTCCCTAAATTTTTTTTTTTAACAGATATAATTTTAAAAATGGCTCTTCAATCCAAAAAGGTTGCTGACCCCTGATCTAGCCTATCCACTGTATTAAAAATGTTCATAATTACTCATTGTCTTATCGACGGGATTTGAACCAAAATATTTGCAGCTGCAGGGCAATCGTCTTCTAGGGATTACCAGTATTTAAATAAGAATACGAAGTTAATGAAATTAATAGGCAAATTTAACACACTATTTCATAAACACTGTACATACTTTCTTTATTATATTTGTTTGTACTTTATTAAATACTGTATAAGAGTACTCTACTGAGAATGTGATTTCCGCTCGGGATCCTCGTCATGTAAACTCAGACACACCTTTGCCTTGTTTATATTACTTATCACAGTTTTGAAAATATGTAGAATTAAGTTGTCGTAATAAAAATTCAACAAAAGAATCCTCACTTTTTTTTCAAATTGCGGACTGTGGATATCCAGGAATTCGTGGCAATGAAAAGTATTATACAAAAAAAAAAAAAAAAAAAAAAAAAAAAAACCATCAGCATGGTCTTAATAATAATGCTATTTGATTGATTTATCCCTTCAATCATTTCCGACCGTAGGTGACTTCGTAGGCATTGCCCCAAAGGTATTCCTGGATTTTTACAGGGTACTTCACCATTGTTTTCCCCAATCCCCCAATTTTAAGCGGGCTCGGGACTGGCATATGGCCGGGACGTATTCATGACTTTAATCCATGTGTGTGTGTGTTCACGGGGCCGGTTTGCCTGTTCTGGAAACCCAAATTTCCCGGTGGGAAAAAATCCCACTTCTATATTAGACCGGAATCGAACCCAGGTATTTCCGACCAAAGGGCTTCGTCTATACTGACTGAGCTACGGAGGGTCTAATAACAATGTCCACATAGACTATATTTAGGCTCAAAAATTATCACTCAAATGAAATTCATTTTGAGCGGCTATTTTATAATATTATAGAAACTCAGCTAACAGCGTTGAGTTTTGAGTTTTCAGAAGAGCTCCGGCCAGCAAATACTCTACAATTATTTTACACCACGCGGTAAAATAATTGTAGATTGTTTCATTAATGTCAGAAACGTTATTTTGTTCAAAGTTTCAATGTAAATGTTCGAAAGTGATGTTCAAGCTGAATATGCATTATTCATCCCTAACCGTAATGGGATGAACCTAAAAAGTGCCTTCTTCAAACTACCTCCACTCCACTGCAACCTTGCATTGTCTTAACAACACATAACGAGTCCATGACTTTGTGTTCCTGTCGCTATACCCTTTCTTCATAACAGAAACAGGGATGCATCACTCCTAACTATGGCTACTTGTCTTTTGTTAATCACCGGGTGTATACCTGCCGCTAGTTCAAATATTACACTTTAATCGGATTATCTGAATATTTTTATTTGGACATGAATGAAAATGAAAAAAAACATGAATACCCACATTCTACTTATGTTTTGAATTGCAGCTACAATAAGTGAGAGATGCTGCGTCATCTGCGATCATTTAAAAAATTCAGGTACTTCTATATTTGATTACTAACTTATTACAATAATAATTTCTGTTTAAAATATTAAAACTCATTCTGAATTTTATTTCTATAGAAACTTCCTTGGATATTTGCTGATGAAACCTAGCTGGATTTTTAAAAAAAAAAATGAGTTGTTAATGGATATTCCACCACTAGTTGAAAAAGTAGGTGGTCCAGGAATAATAATTATTATTTTTTACGTTTATTTAGTTCCACATTTTATCTACGACAAGTATTTTTAGATATAAACATCTGAGGAAACAAATGATTTTTTGTAACGACTTTTTAATACTTAGTCATCTTAGGAGTTTAAGATTTAGTTGTCTTTCGATATCAGTGTATTTCTATTGTGTGTATTCTCAGACCAGTTTGCTTTTTTTGTGACAAGTTTCTTCCACCACTGACTAAGATCGGCTTAACTTAAATAAAAGAAGTTATTACTACAGGGAATAATAATAAAAAAAAACCTGATTTTCCGGCCTACTTAAAAATATATATTTGGACCTGCGTATTATACATCGAGGTATCTCCTGTCATGCATCAACATTCACCTCATATATTTGACATGCTGGCAAGTTGTCCCTTGTAATAATTAAATTGAGGAATGCATGGAGAGCTGTCTCATATTTCTTCCAGTGAAATGCCAGCTGTGAAATAATTACAGAAAACTTGAACTGATAAAAAAATAGACGAAAGAAGAAAAAAATGCAGTTTACTTTTTTCCGTGATCCTGATATAAGTAAGTGGCTTGTTCTGTTCCATTAGATAAGCAATCGCAAGACGTGTTTTCCCATGTTTTTCCCTTGTACGTGAATCCATTACCAAATGCACCGAACATATCCGAATATACAAGATTTTGGATGAAACTTATAAAACCGTAAATCAAGTTTGTATTGAAAAGTAGCAGATCCATCTTAAAACAATTTGCCCAAAGCGAACTGCTTTTGATGCTGAGATATTTGGGTTTTCGATGAACTAATGAGTATGCGTATCTAGACCGCTCATAGGAGAACAAGAGAAAATGGAACCGTGTAGTTAGGAAGGCATAGTATTGAAATAGCTCCAGCTCATATCATTATACTATGGTTGCTGTTTAGAAATTACTGCTGAAGCAACTAAGTGGACAATATTTTATGCTAATTGCTTGTGTTTTTGTCTGGTTTGCTGTTTTGTGACAGGAAAAACCTCTTTCCCAAAAGAAAAACCCTCCAATCTACATATGAGTGCGAGCAACTACAAAAAAAACCTTGTTAAAACTCATAAAGGTTTTTCTTTGCACCCTACACCAGGTATTTGAACCCAGATATTTCCACCCAAAAGCTCGTCAATACCAACTAAATACGAAGGCTTCATATAATATTCATAGAAATGTATTTACCTTGAACAAACTCTTTTTAAATATAAAAAAAAATAGATTTTACTTTGCTTACTTCGGCATCAACAGATTCAACCTTTATTAGGAAACGAATATTTGGATGCTCAAATTACCAGAACTGAAACTTAGTATTGAACAACCGTTATTTATAAATTGTCCAATTTTTTAAATATAAATATAAATGTAAACATATTAAAAAAAACTGTTTGAACGTTTATAATTTAGAAATATGTAAGGTCTTCAGAACTGAGAATTTTAAGAGGAATTGGAGTTAAAAATTCCTCGTGAATGAGATATTAATACATGAATGGGTTGTGAAAAGTTAGAAATTAATTCGATCGGTTGTTTCTGCATCTTGAACTAAACTTCACCAACATGTTTAAGCCAACTCTCTCTCCACCCACACCCACCCACCCACCCACCCACACAAAGATGCTAAAACTGTGATGCGATAATCATCATTATCTTCTTCTTCTTCTTCTTCTTTTCTTCATCCCATACTCCACAAAGGACTGTAGAATATATATATATATATATATAGGAAATATTTCTCACAGAAATCTTCCACTGAGTCCTTCACTGACACTTCGCTTGCACCCTTGTAAGTGAAGCACCTGTCCAATTTTTATACTATCAATTCCATTTATTCTAGATCGGCTTCTTTTTCGTGTTCATAAATACGTCCTTCAAGAACTTGCATTCTGCTGATATGACCAAGCCACAAAAGCTGTTTCCTTCGAACCTCAGTTAAGATGTTATCTCTTGGACCAGCAAAAGAGCTGATTTTACTTCAAAATTTGTAGTGTGATCAGTGTATGGTATTTTAGGGAGTCGTCTATAGCACCTAATTTCAAATGCCAGCAACATGTTTTAATCTTCTTTTAGAAGGGTCCAAGTTTCACTTCCGTATAGAAGTATTGAATTAATTAGTGTGTCAATAAGGCGTAATCTCTTTCTAATTATAAATTTGTTATCTGTCCACAGTGGGTTTATTTTTTAGAGTGCTGGTTTTGCTTCCACAATTTTTGTTCTAATATCCTATCTCTTAATCTTCCATCTTTATTAAAGATATCGTTAAGTTATTTAAACTGATCGTTTACTTCTATGGGTGTATCCTCAAGCAGGAGCTTTTCTGATTCTGCTACAGCACTTCTTTCTTGGTCAAGAGCATATTTGATATTTGTCATTGTTTTTGATTGTGGGGTACTTATGGTTAAGCCATTTTTTTTAAAAGTATCAGCTAATTTTTTGGTGATTTCCAGAAGCTCTACCTTGTTTACTGCTAGGAAATCAATATCATCAGCAAACTTTAGATATTACAGTTCTCCAGGGCTTCATTTACAGCAAATTCGAAGAAGCAGTTAAATAACATTGATGATTATTTGTCCCCCTGTCTCACTCCAAGCTCCATTGGAAATTGAGTGCTATAATTCTCCTTGATTTCAACCAGCATTTCAGAAAATGACTACAGAGATTCAGTCAGTTGTATTCTGTTGCTGTCTATTCCGTAATGTTGCAGAATTTTCCAAAGGTCATGCCAAATACAATCAAAGCCTTACTATAGGTCAATAAAATTATGACGCATTACTTTATTATGTTCTACCATAATAATTTCAGTTTCTTCGTGTCTTACTATCGTGCTCGGTCAGTTTCTTAAATTCCTACGTACCTTTCATTCGATGCTATGCGTCCCTATCCCCGAGCAAGCAAAAAAAAAAAAAAAATAAATAAAATAAAATAAAATAAACTCGACTAAGGTTCACACTCATATGACTAATCACTTCTCTAAACTGATGACTCCAGGATTGGACTGTCCATAACATAATTTTTGTTCCGTTAATAACATGTTCCATGTTAAAAAGTTTGCTATTTTAACTTTTTCTATTCAATTAGAATAATTAAACATCAAACGACCTGCTATGCTATACTCCATTCTCTTTTCTACTGAGAAACGAGTGATCTAATTCATTGCTCCGCAAAGGAACTCCCGGAGAGGTTTCTCTCATCAGCATCATAATTTGCTAGTATCCAAGCAAGCCCTCATGAGGGGAATGTGCAAGTCATATGAGAACCGGTACAATTTAAGGATTAATAATTAGTTTTTAACAACTATATTCTTCGAAACTGGTCCACACGTCAGATCTTTAATAGGTATTTTTAGATTCTTTAATACTAATAATGTTCCGTTTGCTTTATTTAAAAAACAAATGAATCTTCCATTTATGGTACCAGTTCTCCCCCCCCCCAAAAAAAAATATTTCCTTGGAACTCTCGTCTCTGCGATCTTTACTCATCGATCGACTTTTATTATTATCTCAGCTTTCACCTTCATCTAAAATTGGTTAGAGGAATGTATAGACTTGTATACTGCTAGATTTCTGTATTGGTTAATTATAATATGGCCAGCCTGGCTGGCCGAGTGGTTAGCGCATCCGCTCCCCAGCCAAAAGGTTGCAGGTTCGAATCCCACCGTGGGTATGGATGTTTGTGTTTGTCTGTGGAAATACTAGTGGCGGTGATCAGCGATAGATGGCGTTGGTGTAGTTGCAGTCAGTTGGTGGATTGTGAGTGGTGGAGACAGAGGTGTAGAGTAGATGCCCTCCCTCGATGAGTCTATGAACTCCCTGGAAGTGACAAATAATAATAATAATATATAAATAATCCGAAAATAATCAGGTCAGATAATCTAAAATCATGCTTGTCAAGCCACTTCATGCTTTCAATAAACGGAGTAACGTCTCACATCGGGTGACGCAAATTGTCTCCTATTCAAAAGTCTTCACCAAGGCCCACGCTCAATAGGGAATTCGAACCTGCAGTCTCTTAGCTGAAGAGGGCGACACGCTATCCACTTCCTAAACCAAGTCTCTTCGCAAACAAAAGCAGTGAACTTTTTCTAGGTTTTCCTTTTGTTATCACCGAGTACGTGAAATTATTAACTTTTCAGCCTAGTCACCTTTTTTTTTTTTTTTGAAGAAAGGCTTATACATGAACTCAAAAGTCTTCCGCTAATCTACATTAGATCAGGGGGCATAATTTGGAACGATTTATCTTAACATAAAATTCTGAACCTGTGAAAATCATTGGTTGACGGAAACCGAGTTGGTTGTTCACTAAGTTCCTCTTCCATATTTTTTTAATTAGGTTTTGCAAAAATCTTACCTGGAACCCTTCAACGAAATATTATTTTATAATTCCCACATTCTATTTAATTCAATTTCTCCTTTAAAAAAAAAAAAAAATTAAACAAATTTATAATCAATTCTTACTTTAACCATTTTACAATGTAACTTTGCCTGCCTGGATGACCGAGTGGTTAGCTACCACTGTCTAGTGAAAAGGATGCGGGGCCGAATCCTGCAGTTGGCATGGTTGTTTTTGATTGTCTTTAGGTGGGAGATGAATTTCATTGCCCGGTGTGAGACCACAGCACTGCTTATTGGAGGTGTGAAAAAAAGAAAAAGAAATACTTCGTATACACCCGATTATCTAGAATATCGTTGTTGTCCTTTATATTGACTCTGTTCTAGTACGTTTCCTTCATTTGTAAGCTTTTTTTTTTTTTTCAGTATCCTTCTGAACATTAAGTCTTTCAGTGATTTTTGCTTAGCCACTTTTATATACAGCTTTCTTACACCTCTCTCTCTCTCTCTCTCTCTCTGCTATTTCTTTAAGGATGTGTTGATTTTTCATTCAGAAAAATTCCGTATGTTTTTTTTTCTTCTTTTCTTGACTGTTTCTTACACTTACATCGATTGCACCTCTTGTTTTCTATATTCTCAGACAACTTTATTCTCACCCGCTTAGTGAATGTTTTTTTTCCCTTTTTTTTTCAGATTTTGCCACTGTCTATGCAGTTTTTTTTTTTATCAAAGTATTTCTTTTATTAATAATATTTGTATATTTTAGTCTACACTTTACATCCACAAGCTGTTCAACTTTGATTATATTTTAAATTAAAAAAAAAAATTGACTGTTCATTGTGGCACTCATTGTGGAACTCGCTGTGGCACTCGGCACTCATGTGTAACCTGTTCATCTTTCTGATGGAACATGGTACAAGTACGGAGTAGGGTTTGCGCATGCCCAGAGTAAAAATTCAGAAGTTATTCGCCATTATAATTAATTCTATCGTTTTTATCAAACATTTCCCATTTTTCCTGTTCCTTTTTCTTTGTGTGATTCCTCTTTCCAGTAACTCAAGGAATTTCTCAACTTGCGCCTTTGATTGGAGCCTAAAAACAATTAAGTCGCACTACCCTGCCAATTTCTCGTTTTGAAATTTGTTCACATTACTCTAATTTTAGATTCACTCTCATTCAGGAAATAAATTTATCTTCATGTTTATTGATAAATAATATTAGCTATTTGCTCTTTCTTGTATTATTTTAATATTGTTTTAATAATTTATCATATAGTTATTATTTAAAATGTTGCGACTGGTTCGTCATCATCGTTCCAATAACCGTAATTATGTCCACATTTCTGTAATCCCTCTAACTCTTCACCTCTTTGATGAATCGTACATTGACTATTTTCCTTCTTACGCTCGTTTCCTGACGAAACTCTCCCGGCAGTTGAATACTTAAGGACAAGAGGAACTTTTGCTATTCTGATTATGTTTTTTTTTTTTTTTTTTTTCATAACTATCATAAATATTCGTGTCCATGATGGGATTCGGATCCCGCCTCGCCTTGGGACATGGATATGCAAGCCATAGGCAATCAGGACGGTATTTGATTCGAGATTGAGTTGGTAGGCTGAAACGAGATGGGTGGTATCGAGATTGAAGTGCGAGAAGCAGGCACATTTCACATGCAGTTGGCTGGCTGTGCGTGGATATATCATGACCCTTGCCTGGCTTACTCCACTCAGCACCAACTTTTTTACTTCTTACGTTCCGAACTACTACTACTATTACTACTACTACTACTACTACTAGGATTATTTTCCTTTGCTAGAAAACTAAAGGTTATTTTCACTTCAATAGAAATAATATTTTTAAAGGGCCATTTCTTACGTCGATATTATTTCTATAAGAAGACGTTACAGTTATCTTGAATGCGCATTTTAGTATACTGGATTGCTTTGCCTGTGAATATCGCAAAGAATAAACTTGATTTGGATGCGTTGAAAGAAATTTATTTTAATAATTTGAAGGAAGAAAAATATATATTCCAGATGCGCGTGTGTGAAAAACGGAGAGATCCTCCAGAGACATTCGATAAGAAAACAAATTAAGGTAACCAAATCAACATTTTGCAGGTTGGTTACTGGTTTGTAAAATAAAATTTGTAAAATAAGTCTTCAAATGTCAAAGATCACATCTCCTCAAATTTATACCATTTATACCACTGCTTAGGCAGCGCTTATTACTGACACCTACACCTACAATTCGAAAGTAGTATCTCTTATATATTTACCATTCTGGTATTAAAAAAGTGTTTAAAAAAACGACAAAATTTATGTAATGCAATAAATAAATATTCTTTAATTCTCAAAATTATAAGACATATTAAATTTCTATTGTTTTTTCATAATAATAGATAATGATTAATCCAAATTATTTACTGCATTGCAATTTTTTTTCCACATGAAATTGAAGGTTTGTGAACTTAACATTGCAATTGTAACATTAAGTTCACCATTCCAAGAAGACTTAAATTTGTGTGTGGGGGGGGGAGTGTTCTCCTGCCAGGTTGTTTATTTGTTGGAGTAAACTACTTGAGTTTCAGTAAAGGAAAAAAACCCGACGATCTCCATATGCGACTGGCTAACAAAAGTTCCTCGTGTCCTCCTGGTACGGAATTTAGGGGCCCTAATCTTCCTAGTGTTGGTTGGTAGTTGAGTGTGCAGTATCGTCGCTCTCCAACCAACAGACTGTGGGTTTGATTCCTACCGTAGCATGGTTTCTAGAGTAGGGAAACTACATTATCTAATCCTTAGTTCACTCAGATATTGTACGCTTATAAACTTTCCTGAGGAAGATTCATGTTAAAAGGCGTGGTATTATTTCTGCTTGTAGTAAGAGTAGTCAAAAGTGTAAAGACAATTTAATTAAAAAAATAAATAAAGAAAGAAAACGAATAAGATTTCTTTCTGTGTCCTGAAAATCCTACATACCTTTTAAATTACTCAATACATTTTATATAACTATTTAATCATCGGTCAATTGAATTGATTTGATTCATTGAGGATTGTAAATACAAGTTACATTATTTATTTTCAAAAATAATGCACTAGTGATTAGTCCGTTTTGAAGATAACAGATCTGAGCTAAAATTAATATACCGAATATAAATGATGAGAAATATTTGCTGAATATTAAAGAAATCATCCTAAATATTTAAAATAGAAATTTGATTACTCTTTTACAAAGAGTATCCTTTTTCAACCTACAGATAGGACTTTTTTTTTTTTTTTTTTTGGCAGTGTGCTGTACGCTGTAACTTTTTCAAACACACAAACGTATTTAATAAATTAATAATAATTCCCTTTAAATTTTTTATATTTATTTTGTTGTTGTTCCCACCCGCGAAATGTTTTTTTTTTTTTTTTTTTTTTTTTTTTTTTTTTTTTTTTTTTTACCTATAGTACATTCGTATCTTGGAATGGGCCAATGATTTTTTTTTTAACATTTGTTTTATTTATTAATTTCTTACACAGTCCAGAAACCTTGCTTTAGAAACGAAACATGGAACCTTTTTTCAGAGCCACTCGAGGTCCCAGTAAGCGGGGCATTGAGGTTATCTCCTATCTAAAAACAATCACAAACATCATGCCCATGGTGGGGTTCGAACCCGCGACCTCTTGGTTGAAGAGCGGATTCGCTAATCTCTCTCTCATCCAACCAAATAGCTGATGTTAATCTCAAAAGGTTTATGGTTGGTCTCTAGAAAATGGGAAAAAAAAAAAAGAAGATATAAAGTAATAAAAAATAATCATTAGCCCACCAACACTGAAAGAATGAAAATAGTTGCGACCAATTTATACGAAAATTCTTGTTCATCCTAAAAATGAAACGAAAAATAATGGACATTTTGGGCATCTCTCTCTCTAGCAAACAAAAGTTCAAACAAAAGAAATATCTTTGAGCTTATTAATATTCCTCTAGCAACTTCCTTGGTCGAATTCTCGAAGGCGTCCAGCTAAGAAAGTTTATTTTACCCTCAGAAATCCAAGAAATGCATTACAACAGTTGCGTTCAAATCATTGTTGCCAACGACTGTAAGTTCCGACTTTATCTTTCGGACAAAACTTAAAATACGGACAAGTTATTATCAACAAACCGATGTTATGTTTGCTGTGCTTGGAATAAGTAAATAAAAATATATTTAAACTTAAGATATCTAATGAACAGCGGTCCTTTAGAAAACAGGATTAATTTCCGGAAAAAGCAGCTTTGAATGGATGTCTGAGATAACAATGCCGAGCGTTAAATTCCCCCCCCCCTCCCCGTCACATTATGCATTCTCACTTTGAATTGATATCGCAAAACTTATAACAGGTTCGTTAGAGAAATTTCGTTATTTTATTTACGTGTGAAAGTGCAGGAAACATAATACATCTACAGCAGTAGAGTATGTTGAGCTTCGATTGAAATTACGCAAAATAAATAAATGAAAATTTAACTTTTTTACAATGTTCAAAAGATACTTTATATTCTTAATTGATATTTTGCCTAAAACGATCTACGTAATTTGTAATACACTGTACCTACCTACAACCTACCTCTCCATACAATAAAAATGCAAATAAAATAAAACAGCTCAATGTGAATGTTGATATCAGTAAAAAGTATTGCTGCTCCAGATAAAAACAACGTCATGAGTCTGCGAAAAGTAAGGAAATTACCAAAATTTCTTTCTACTCAAAATAAGTCTATTTTTTTATGAATATGAAGCAGAATTTTGAAGCATTTTCTTTCAGCCTTATAGTCCTTATAAGGACTAGCTTAAAGGGGCGAAGCAAGAATGCTTTTCATCTTCCCCGTTATCTGTAGAGGACAGTGTATGGATAAGGTGCTATTGAGCTATTAAAGCTCTGATCATGGCAGAAGGGTAACAGCAATAGCCGAGCCTCAGTTAGAACTTCATTGGCTACAGCACTGCCATCCATTACCCTCCAAGGGTATTGGATTTTTTTTTTTTTTTTAAACAAAACAAAACAAAAAGAAACGTAATTCTTTGAGAAAAAAAAATCAGCACGTCAGGATATTTGAGTTTGTTTGTTATTTTTGTCGGCATGGTTCTGATCGTTTAATAAGGGTTAACTAAGCCCATGAGGTGAGAGAATTAACTGTGAATTATGTGTATGTCCAACTGGTTTGTCTGTTTTGTGGGGATAAAAAAATCAAGTGCTATAGAAAAATCCAAGTGCTATAGAACAAAATTTCTATCAAATACTCTACTGTCATAAAAGTACTCACATCAAAAGAGAGAGAGATAATAACATTTAAAATTTATGATTTACTTTTGTAAACTTAAACTTATAATTTCTAAATTACTTTTATTAATACTGATAAAGAAATTTAAAAACAAATAGAATATAAATAAGCACAGTAAAATATTAAATGGATAACTGAATATATATAAAACTTTCATCCTTATGATATATCCTGGAATCGACCGTGAGATGCGGTGATTGATTCATTCAATCCAATACCCTTGGAGGGTAATGGATGGCAATGCTTAGCTAATGAAGTTTTAACTGAGGTTCGGCTATTGCTGTTACCCTCCTGCCATGATCAGAGCTTTAATAGCTCAATAACACCTTATTCCTACACTGTCATCTACAGATAACGGGGAAGATGAAAAGCATTCTTGCTTCGCCCCTTTAAGCCAGTCCTTATAAGGACTATAAGGATGATATATCCTGAAAAACATGAAGTTGGGTTCATTTTTGGATTGATTCATTCAATCCAATCCAATACCCTTAGAGGGTAATGGATGACAATGCTGTAGCCAGTGAAGTTCTAACTGAGGCTCGGCTATTGCTGTTACCCTCCTGCCATGATCAGAGCTTTAATTGCTCAATAATACCTTATCCCTACACTGTCCTCTACAGATGACGGGGAAGATGAAAAGCATTCTTGCTTCGCCCCTTTAAGCCAGTCCTTATAAGGACTATAAGGATTATGAAATATCCTTGGAGGATAATGGATGGCAATGCTGTAGCTAATGAAGTTCTAATTGAGGCTGAGCTATTGCTGTTATATATATATATATGACAGAATGATCATTGACTCGGTTAACATACACAGTTTTATGAAAAAATTGAATGACTAGAACCGAGATTTAATTAAAAAGGTTTTAATATAAACACACTACTAGTTTCGGCCTGTAACAGCCTTCTTCAGGTGACATTATAAAAGAAAAAACACTAAACATTGAGGGTTAAAAGACTATGAACAACATAGACAGTCTTTATACATAATTAGCATGAAAACGTTGTAGTTGTATTTGAAGCTGTTCTTTCATTTGTTGCATTGTTATATATATATATATAAAAGAGAATGGGACACCATACTCTTGGAGGGTAATGGATGGCAATGCTGTAGCCAATGAAGTTCTAACTGAGGCTCGGCTATTGCTGTTTCCTGCATTGATCAAAGCTTTAATACTTCAATAACAATGAAATATAAAATAAAATATAAATAAAAAATATATATAAAATAAAATTTAAAAACAATTAAAAATTGAATTGATGCTAAAACATTGGGGGTACTTATCACTAGTGCATTGTCGTTATAAAAACCCAATTTGTCTTCGGACAATGCATGTGAGAAGTTGTTTCTTAAAGAACGATGTCACAAATTTCCACTCTGCTAAATACAGAAGAGTCTGCGTTCTGTAATATTAATTCAGTCAAGTGATGTACGAGGGCAATGTTCACGACCAGGAGTCCGTGAATTACGGATAGGGGGTCCTTCTCGCACTGCATAATATGTAATTGTCTAGTAATAAATAATAATACAGTGTCATATAGACGAACATAATGCAAAGTTAAGATTATATTAATTTTAGTAAGAGCTTTGAACTTTGGAACAGGTTCAGAAGTATTACGATATCCTGTTTGGGGGTACTACAAGATTCATCTTATCTTGTTAACTTTATGTTTCTAAAAACTGATTACATACAGAAAAAAAAAATAATTCAGTTAAATTAATTATATGTCATCTTAAGATTTTTCATAAATAATCGGAATATATATATTGAGGAAACTAAATATCCGATATTATTCTGAATGTTGTAAATGACGCAGTAATGCTAATGCATCTCCATCTCTTTCAGATATTGTTTTAAGCTAAATAAACTTAATAATTTTATCAGCATAAATAATATCTCAGTAATGGTCGCATTGACGCTATCTTGCTCCTCCTCTTTGTTGCTCTTAGGATTTTTTCGTTGGCAAATTATGCATGCGTATGTACACATACACACCAGTAGTGCTAGTAAACTTTAGAATAATAATAATCTCGCTCACGGCGTTCTTGTTACAACAGGATAAACTACTACCTGACACAGAATGCCTTATCCTTGTAAGGCTTCCTCGTAATCACACACAGAATGCCTTAGTCCTTATAAGGACTGGCTTAAAGGGGTGAAGCAAGAATGCTTTTCATCTTCCCCGTTATCTGTAGAGGACGGTGTAGGGATAAGGTGTTATTGAGCTATTAAAGCTCTGATCATGGCAGGAGGGTAACAGCAATAGCCAAGCTTCAGTTAGAACTTCATTGGCTACGGCAGTGTCATCCATTACCCTCCAAGGGATTGAATCTTCCCTATTCCATTTAGAGTTCCATTACTTCAAAGTAAAGTATGTATGATAATAAATGGTAAAATTACTTATATTCTTGATTTTCTATAACATTCTTTTATTTTAATAATAATTAGAATTATATTATGATTAATTATTAATTTTATAAGATATCATTAATTTATTAGAATAATTAATATTAGTAATCAACAAATTAAAATTCTTTAATCAGAAAGCTATGAGTTATTTATGCAATAAGTATGTTAATTTTGGAGTTTTGACATTGGTGTATTACAATGGTTTTACAATGCTGTAAAACCGAAAACTATTTTAGGTTTTACACCACTTATGTGTTTAAAATCGAACTTAAAATTTTCTTAACATGAATATGGCTAAAAATGAAAATATTTTTGAAAAAAAAATTCTTATTATGGTTTAACACTGATGATACACGCAAGCATCTAAATACGATTACAAAAGTACATTTCGTGTTTTACCACTAAAACAGGTCAGAAATCGACCACCAATTTTTCTGAGAATAGATCATCGTGATTAGCAGTTTTTAGTCCTTTTCCGAGATCTGTTGCCGAAGTTCATATTACCTCTAGTTTCACAATATTAACCATGCTCAATAAAGCCGAGTAGACTGCGGATATTTAAGGGTTGCCTTTGACAGCCGTGTGTGTGTGCTCCGCTAACCACTGTCGTTCGCGAACGACCGCTTATTCCTTCAGCATACATGTCAACTAGCGGCGAGTCGATGATAAATGTGAGAATTATTCACGTGGTTCGGTGCTGCATATTGGTAAAGTTTTGCTTGTACAAGTGGCAGGAAAGATGGCCGACTTCCCATGAGACATAATTCATTACGGGCAATGCGCTACTTCTGTTAACAACAAATAGGATAGTTTCATCTCGAGCTATCCCATAATTCCAGACGAAACGTTATCCAGTATGATGAGAACGAATTAGGTTTCCCTAATGGTGAAGATAACTAAATCTGCTGAATACAGATAAGCACATCCGACTCTATTCGTCCCACATGCACAATAAGCAGATTCCTCGCCAACTCTCTTCTGTCCTCTTTCTGCGCTACATGGTTCCTTTTGCTGCCAGGAAAGACAGAAATATTGGGAAATACGAAGAACTAAGACACTCAAGGGGATTTCATGTTGGCCACACAGTGAAAATGCAAACGCAAGGCTTTTGCCAGCTGAGGATTCTTTAGTATGGCGTTTAGGCCAGTATATCCATGCTGTCTTTGAATTACTTTTTTTTTCCCCCTTTAGGGAAATGAGGGAACTTCTATTGTCTGTCTGTTTTTCTCTCATTCAGCCAGGTTTTCTTATCTTGGGCGAATAAGAAAGTTGAATTTTTCATAGCTAGTGTATTTGTTGTTTGTTTATAGGTTGGCTTTTGATGTTTCGTATATTTTAACTAACAGTGAGTTTCATGTTCGTTCGATTGTGTATAAGTAGAAGAAGAGATGTAATTCTCTTGAGGAATTGTATTTTCTCGTTTCCATTTAAAAAATAATTGACTCAGTCCTTTGGAGAGGTCATGGGATATACTTTTGTAGTTGATAAATATTTGTTTGTATTTAACAAATGAGTGTTTATGTTACCGTTAAAGTAATAAATCCGGTCATTATCAATAATTACCGGTCATTATTAATAATTACCGGTTAAAGTGAATAATTTACGAGAATTAATCATTTTAACCGGTTAAAGTGAATAATTCCTAGAGGAGTCTGGTAAATGTAATAAAAACATGTTTATAGGTTTTATATATAGGTTTTCATTCTCAATAGAAATTATAACAGCTTAGGTTAGGTTAGATTAGGTTACTTTATAATGAAGAAAGTAAGGAAAGTACTTCTTTTGCACTCGATGAAATCAGAAATCATTATAAACTAACCTAACCCTTATAATTTCTATTGATAATGAAAACCTATATATAAAACCTATAAACATGTTTTATTACATTTCCCAGACTCCTCTAGGAATTATTCACTTTAACCGAATTATTAATAATAACCGGATTTATTACTTTAACCGTAACATTTATATAATTTACTAATAAGCTCATTATAACAACTTACCCAATAATGATGTATGCAGGGCAATATATTTGTTATATAATACACATATATAATGATTTTAGAAGTACGTTCTTTCGCAGTATAAAAAGAGTTACCAATATTCTTTGATCTTCAAATAGTTATGATTTAAAAAACAGAAAAGAATTATTAATATTTTTGTATCCTATAAAATATCTCAGACATTTTGAAAGAAAAACTTTATTTTTACAATTTCTCAGGATTAAATTAAACAATATTAATATACCATATTATTTTTAATATCCATTAGTATAGAAATTAGTTTTGAATATTTTTGTATTGAGTTATGTCTTCTCATATGTCTCATGTTTTTTGTAATTTTGTCTTGTAGAGTGCTATGCTATTTTCGAATACGTTTTTATACGAATATGTCTTGTATTAGTTCTCATATCTTGTATCTTGTAGAGTGTTATTTCGAATACGTTTTTATACAAATACAAATATACAAATATCTTGTAGAGTGTTATTTTTGAATACGTTTTTATACGAATACTCTTAGGGTTGTAATTCATTGACATAATGTTGCGTTTCAATGTATAGTACTCTCATGCATTTATTGTGATAAACTCCTATAGAACAAGAATGTGGCCTCTTTAGGATCCATTTTAAGAGCACACTGCTCTATCTATAACTACATTAAAGACATCGTCTTCCTCTTATGTGTTAAGCCTGTCATAGGCTATAAATTAGCATCTTAGAAAACCCAATTAATGCTCTGATAGGTTAATATCCTATCTGCTTAGTGTACAGTCTGTCAACTAAGTGTATACTATGGCAGATTTGCTTTTTTTTTTTTTTTTACAAAAACCCGAGTTTCCGGAAGGCAGAACGTGTTTTCAGTTACGTGTTGAAACCGGCTAATTCAACTTCAGTGAAGAGCCCTTATAAAGGTTCTTCGCGTACTAAACAGGTTTCGAACCCAGGTCTTTTCAACTGAAGGGCATCGTTGATACCGAATGAGTACGGAGTTTGGGGCATTTAAGTTAAAACTTCCGTTCAACACAGAATATACAAGAGATAATCTCCAAGCCTTAAGTCTCAAACTTTAAGGGCATTAAATTGAACGAACCCTCGTTTAGCTCTGCTTCGTTATATCGTTCCTGCTCCGTAATTCCCGACAGTGGCCATTACCGCATCATCGCTAACATTTAGTCATTTAGTGAGCTTCCTGCAGAATACATATAGACGGTCACTTGCTGTGTAGTCTGGTAAATATAGACCAGACAAAAGCTGCTGCAACTACCAACACTCCGTCATTAATACAACCACTGGATCAGGAAGTAACCTCGGAAGATGTGGACCTTCCGAGGTTACTTATTAGGTTAATGATGATCCAGTTATTATTTTATTCTGCAGTAATAAGATATCCAAAAATATTATCTTAATACAGTCGTGAAATGTATTAGTCAATACATTTTAAATAAATAAAGTAGTCATTACGTAATTTGTAAAAAATATTTAATGAAAAGAAACAAAGAAAGTAGTTCTCAGATTAGAGGAATGTCACTTCATAAAGAAAAAACCCTGTTATACACGATATAAATTGAATATAAAGGTATTTGCCTTTATTTATCAGATAAATACTTTATTTTGAACAAAATCACACAATTTTCTCCCCATGAGGATGAGGAGCGAATATTTATTATTATTACGATTACGTAATAAAGCAATATGTTACAGAACACTCAAACTGTCTCGTGCATAAAACAAATCTATATTGAATGAAATATACACAGTTAGACATCAAACTCTTTATTGTTTTTATTTGTACTAAAAATAATCCAGTGAGATACATTTTGTAACATCATTACGTAAATAAAACATTACTTCTTTGAATTTTACATGAAAAATTCAAGATTTCTCACTTGACTTTAACTACCACAGTCTACAAAGCTATTTGTAAATGATGGCTGATTGAACTCACTCCTGCTGTCATTCGTCACATGTTTGATTGCAGTAGAAATTGCTGGCCCGCTGGCCCTTGAACAATCAGGGTAATTTCCAGTGTGTGTGTGCGTGTGTGTGTGTGTGCCCTATACGCAAGCGTCTCGTTTTACTCTTGTATAACTAAAGGACACAGCGGAGGGGTGCAAACACTAGAGGGGGGGGGGGGGGGAAGAAGCATTTCAAGCGTCCTAGCGGAACAAATTATAACTTTTTTTTGTATCACGGTTATAGTGTTTACTTTTTACACTTAACTTTGATGTGCTTATGCTATTCGGATTTCAAAATTTATTAATGAAGAATGTTAAGTGTAGAAAGTTATCAATGGCATTGTCTGAACAAGGAGATCGTTGGTCGGCCTTAGTGTTGCTTCCTTAGTATTTTGTCTGACAGGAGTGACACATTTTTATTCTCCCTGAGGACAAATATTATATAATGACTGTCACATTCTCCAAATGCCGCTGGTTATACGTATTTCAGCAACTGGTCAAAAAAAAGAAGAAGAGGTATGTACATTTATAAAGATAATTTTCTGTCCAATATTGCAAGCATTTTTGTATTATCAATGATCAAAACAAATAATTTTTATCCAAATGAACGAATTCCCAATGGTTAGTTTACTGACATATATAACCGCTGTTGTTATTATATCGGAGTAATTTATTCTGATATTAGTTTAATAATATTGTTTATTTAATTCTTACATTTCGTGTAAGCTGTCATTTCTAATTTGGTATTCTCAGTTTATATTTGTCAATTTTGGAGTGTGAAAAGTATAACAAAACTTGTTAAACTGAAAAATGATTGCAGAATTGTTTCATCGACTGAATTAAGAAATAAACATCTTTATAGTGAAAATAATGTCACTATAATATTTTTACTTTTTTTTAAAAAGTAATTACATGTGATTTTCATACATGCGTTTTTGATCAATTCAGATTGGCTAAAACTAAAAGTCAACTTTAATTTTCTATATTCCTAACACTTACGATCTTTTATTGACAGCTACTGAAGAGCGATACACATCCAAGATATCGTTTTCCTGCGTATTCTTTGCGTAGAAAACTGAATATTATAATATGCGAATGGGTTTTGAAATATATTATCAGCAGAATCATGCAGTAGTATTCATAATAGTATTAGACGTTACCCGTCATTATTTCTCAGGGATAGCCGCCCTACCTAAGGACTCAAATTATAAATCGTTCGATTCCATTTGCATTCGTGTTATATGGTTAGCATCGTATGTTTTTTGTTATTTTATTTTTCTAATCTTGTGTATGTGCACGTGTTCAGGTAAGTTACATATATATCTGCGCGTTGTTTATTTGACTTTATAATACTGTTATCGTTATCAAATTAAAAGTGTATTTATTATTATTATTATTTAATGTGGTATTACAAGAAAATCTTCACCTACAAGTGTTGCAAATAGGGTGGATATTTGATATATTTGTTGCTACATAAGTTGGCTCTGCTTGAATTTTTCCTTTTAGTTAAACGGTTTTGCCTTATTTAGCACAAATGGCCTCAATTTTTGTTTCTCTCTTCTTCTTTTTTTAATTACAATAAAGCAAGTCATGAAACAGACGAGGAGTGTCTGGCATACTTAACATTCATTTTACATCCTGGTCAAGTACTTACACTCGTACAGACCTTCAAACATAACTTACCAAGAAGTATAGATCTTAATATACTTGTTTATTTGACAGGAAGACACAAGAATTGTGGCTGACACCATCTGTGTTGATATATATCACATGGAACTTTTTTATATTTTTTATGGTTCGCGTTGGAAAACCCCCTTTATCCTTATATGAAATCTGAACAATAACAGTAAGTAATAAACAATATCGTAATGATAAATACAATATAATAAGAGTAATAGAAAATCTGTTTAATTTTAAAGACTAATGCATTCTCGATCATTCAAAATATACATAATATTTCATTATGTATGTATATAAATAATTAATCAAACTTTAATTATTTTAATACTTCAAAAAAATATTAAATTGAAAATAATTGAAAATGTTGTTTTGCCCGGCATCGTTTTATCATTCTAATCACACACTATTTTCCTTAAACTGTAATATTTTTATTAAGTTAAGAGAAAAAGAAAATTCATCTTTAACAACAAATTTTTAGATATTTTATTTTTGCGCTATACATCATTTTATACATATACACTAATATTTAAGAATATGAAATAAGATGAGCGTTTATCATGATTATATTTATATTACTTTCATGCAGACTATAGCAATCAAATTCTTCTCAAAAACATCTGTGCACCCTAACAAAGTGATCCAACTGGCTGCAGATTATGACGCAATGGATTATTTCAAACATAAAAGACCTAAAGCCATCCTAAACTTCCACACTGAGAACTAATCTCCTAGCCCACTCAGGGCGAGCAATTAGCTCATAAACTTTCTCCACTCACAGTTTCTCTCAAGATAGCCGGGAATATGAAAAGCTTTTGCTTCATCCCTTATGTCAGTAAAGTTGATAGTTGATATTATATTTATATTTATAATCACTGATTATTAAGCGTATGTATAGAGAGAAATATGAAACATCTATTTAGTTTCTAATTATCCAGTTTTTTTAATCTAAAATTTGTGATATTTTTAATTTGCGAACTAAGGAGAACGAAGTGGTTTTCAAAAGTTGTCAGTTTAAATTCCTGAATATCCTTTAATCGAAATTTGAGTATAAGTAATGGATATAGATATAGGATATATCTATATCCATTACTTAAGGTATGTTTAAGGTATGTTTAAGGTATTATTCATATAGTATAAGCTTATAGTTTCTTGTTACGCAACTAGAAAAAATATTGTTCTCCATTTATTTCGAAGAAAAGCATTGTAATAGATTTTTTTTTTTTTTTTTTAAATCTACTGTGCACTACCAGCATACACTATTTTTTGACATTTAAGAAATGCTTGTATTATGTTCTATTCATTAATGTATCGGCTATTGATTCAGATATGCGTAGTTTATTGATATATACATTAACACAAATGGTAAATGCCTTATCTTCCAGGTTTGCTCATGCTAGAACATCGCGGTATTGTCTTTTTTTCATTGAATCATTTATGAAAAACATCCACGCCCAGTAACATGCGAAATCATCATCATAAACACGAATATTCAGAATCGTAATTTGAACATTTAAACAAAGAAAAGGTGTATTTTATGCGTTTAAGATATTATTTTCAAATGAATATTTACCATAAGAAATGTTTTAAAATAAGTTTAATTAAATTTTATAATTATAAAGATTTATATTTTTAAATTATTTTCAAGAGGTAAGTGCTGGTAATTCTTCATTCTTCGATTTACTCGGTGTTTTTTATTTGTTTTTCTGCCATAGAATGTACTTCCACACTGCTTGGTATACTTTATTACACAGTTGGAATATTTTAACGCTGTGTGGCTGGTATTAATGAAAACCTGAGTGTTATCCAAAGTGAATTTGTGAAAGGTTATTACAACATAACGATTTCGAACGTCGAATAAAAGTCTTTTCCTTCATTTTATCCGGCCAGAAAACATGGAAACTTACTTTCTCTTGAAGTTTGTTACCTGGAACAATAACATCCGTTCCATACGCACAACCCGAAACACGCGTCTAAAACCACCGAGTATTGGCCGTTTTCTTGCTTTAGCAGTGGCAGTTGGATTCGCATGAAGAATTTTAAAATGTTCCGAGTACAACATTTTGTCGACATCAGTGGGCGATCTCCATTTCACTCGACGTTCGGATAATGGCGTTCTGGTGTGGGAATGGAAGTTTCACGTCGCCATATACTTTGTAGGTTGTTGCTTTAGCCAAGCTCTCCTTCCACTTTTTAACCCCCTATTTTTTTTTTTTTATTTCAGCGAAAGATAGAAGGAGTTAGTTTTACACGAAGGAATAGCTCCTGAATTAATTTCGTTTCAGCATATCTACGTATTTCTATTGACTGATCATCAAACATATTCGTATGTAAAATACCAAACGTTTCAATAATTTTTTTTATTGCGTATTTTATAGAATTTACTGTACGGAATGTTATATTATGGAATGAAAATGCCTCGTAGCATACTGAAGGTGGTTTTGATATGCTTACAACAACTAAAATTAAAAACATCGGAAAATCATTTTCCGATTTTTTTTTTATAGCTTACATATTCTTTATTGATGAGGCAAAACATATTACAATTCAACTAGCGCGTGTTCTTTAACTGAAGGTTTATTTGAATCTCTTTGCGGAACCAACAAACTGTCCTTGCTAATACTCCAAATTAACGGCCTCAAAATATCCCCTTAAGTCTTCATGATTAAATGAAACTTTCTCTACCGAATTTCTAAGAAAGAGGTATATTATTTAATAATGTGTCCTTAAATAAATGCCATCGTTTTTAAAGATTATATTCATATTTATATTTTATATGGAAGCCTTAAGACAAGTATGATCACTGCTATTTAGAACTCTTTGTTTATATAAAAATATATAATGGTTGAATTTATTAATACGTCTCTCAGAAGCAGGGGTAGCCGTAAGATTTTCGGATTCATTTCTATACTCGTTACTCTTTATTAAGAAAACAGATATCACATAATTAATTTTAACCGCTTAAACAAGTTGAGATGACTCATGTTGCGTGTTTTGGATATTTTCTTCGGTAAACTGATTCATTAAAGTTTGCGCCTCCAATCCGTTTCTTATTTATTTTCATTGTTTATTTGTCATCAAAAAGAAATTAATTGCCCTCTGCCTACAGGAATAATCCATAAATATTTTTTTTTCCTTCAAAAATTTTACCTCTCCTCCCTCCCTTCTATTTATAAAGTATTATGTCACTCTATTCCATGTCATTTCATTTTTTAAATAAAAAAAACGAGGCTGTTTGCCATTTAAAATTTCCACGTAAATTTATATATTATTTCTTTTTCCTTTGTCATAATTTCAATAATTGCAGGTAATAATCTCCCTAGAATCATATTTTAAAATTATAAGAAAAATAACAATTTTTTCTAATTATAATTTTTATAATTTTTTAAGATTTTAAATAGATTAAAGTGATTATTCTTAAATGCTTCCGGATGAGAACACCGTGTGGCATCATACAAAATAAACTTTTATTTCGTGCAGTTACAAATACTATAGAAAGGTTTTTCAGTCATTTATTTATTTTGAAATGAAATGGAAAATAAAATAAAAGCAAAATGAAAAATGTTTCATATAAATGCTTTTCCCCCTTTTTTTGAAAGCTTTTTAATATAGTGAAAGCGATCTCTTTGATTTACTTTTAATTTCCGTTTCAGAACTAAATCCTCAATTCCTTTTCTTTGAATCAAATCGTCTCTAACTTTAATTATTTTTAAAAATTTATATGTTAGTTGATAGTACTTATTATCTGCTTATTATCTTTGAAAATATTTTAATTATTATGAGTAAAATTGATTTTGAAATAATATCAAATTGTTTTTAATCTAATTTTAACATAACTGCCCGAGTATTAATTATACGTTTTTATTAGTTATTTTTTATTAATTTTTGTAAATAAATAATTCTTGTATATATAAATAATGATATTATTTATTTTTTAATTTAAACAATTTAAAATTTTAAGAGATACCTAAACCTATAGGAAGATATTTTTAATAATACTCTCAAACAAAGATAAGTTTTAAATCTAATTTATATATAAAATATTCAAGAGATTTGCTAACGTTACGTTATAATCTTGTTATAATAATAAATCATCACTAATACTATTTAATTAAGTTTTGTTTTGTTTTTTTGACAGTTTTTTTTGTAGTCTTTCGTAATTAGATGACGTGTATGATTTTGGAATAATGGAAATTTAAGAAATTTTCTGACTATCTTGTTAAGATTTGCAAAAGTGCCATTTTATTACAAAGAAATGAGAATGCTTGATTTCAATGTGTGTTTATTTTTTAAATGCATTCACTTTTTGATATTTCAGTTATATGAAGAATCAGTTTAACTTTTGAAAACTATAAATTGAATCTTCAACTCGAAATTAATAAGAACTATTGGGATCTTTTTCTTTTCTTTTTAAGTACCGTAATGACATCATTTACTCATTCACCACAAAACAACAACAACAACAACTGAGAACCCAATTTTATCTCCAACTGATTTTTATGGTTTCGAAATAAGTGAAAATACTTTGATTACGGTAAAGGATGATGCTATTTGCGTCATTTATTCCGTTCTCTCGAGTTCTATACCCTGAAGACAGATTGTAGTTACTTCCCCACTTTTACCTACAGCAAACAGCATAAAGATTATATCATTGCCTGCCATTACTGCCTCAGCGAATAGCGCGCTTTCCATTTGCAGTTCCTGAAAAGAGGGTAGTCACGCACACCATTTTCCTAGGAGCGAGCGCTAATTACTATGTACGAGACACCACCCTCGCTCCCCGGCTGTCTCGGGGAAGAAAGAATGGCACGAGGGGGAAGAAATGAATGCAAAGAGATCCTGTGTATGTCTCCCGGAACTCGAGATTTATGCTAGGACAGAGCGGTTTGTTTCATCCGGTTAACAGACGAATGGGGAGGAGCTGGACTCTCAGAACTAATGCTCCGTGTACGAACACTCTTTCTCCCCCCTCTCCTTATGACATTTGCGTATACTCCTGTAAAAGTTACACAGAAATGCAGCGGGAGAAGAGTAGGAAAACAGGTGGAATAGAGACAGCTGAGACCCATTGTGCATTTTAAACTGATGGCTGACTCAGTTTGTCTTTATTTGAATCACATGTTGCAATTGTTAGCGATGTCCTCATAGAAATTGAATTGCAACACATGGTACGAACCATTCACTTATGTTGATGTATAGATAACCATAATATAGATTTTTATAATAATTGCAATTCGTTTATTTAAAAATAATAATAAAAGTTCCTAATTCTGATTTCCCTCTTTCTGCTACATTGTTTATTTACACACCAATAATTTATTAAAGGTGATAACTAAAAAAAAAATGATGACAAACTGGACTGAAATTAGCAAATAATTCTATTCAATTTGTGGATGACTATATTTATCTCGGACAGTTAATTAGTTTTAATTAAAAAGATCAAGAAATAAATAGAACCATACAAGAAAACGAAGCTTTTTTTAAGTTGTATAAAGATTATTTATTAGGAGATTTGCCTACCTGCTTAAAAAAAAAGACTACTTAATATGTGCAAATATGAGAAATATGCAATTTGTAAGTTCTCAAAGGGATAAAATTAGAAATAATAGAATTAAAGAGATGGAGGATGTTGCGAAGTGCTTGGGTATATTAGCAGATTGATAGACGGAAGCATTAAGCACTTAATAGATACCAAGAGAAGGAAAGGTTGCTAAAGAAAAAGATGAAGGAATGATCTACGTGATTTGCCATCGGCTAAAGAAAGAGTGAACCGGAAAGTTAAAGAGGATTTCAATCTTTTTCTTTAGTCTCTTTCTATCCAACAGTGATGGAAAGAGAAGAAGAAAATCTATTAAAGGGAAACGAAAACATCATATAGCAATCATTAACTTGGCTCCTTAGATATGAAATGGAAAGTAATGCTAATGTTTATGTAAATATAATTCATGAAATTCCTGCATGATTAGCACGTGTTTGTCTTCCTCAAACAATGTTTTGCTGAGTAAAACTGAATTCAATTGTAATGCATTGTTGGCGATCAGTTATGTTTTCATTGAATCAGAAGACAGTTTTATAATGATGACATCGCTGGTTAGATTAAATAGAATAGATGTTTGGAGATAAATTGGTTAAAAGTTGCATAGAAATCCTTTTAATTATCTTGTTTGTCAACGTAAATGACGTAAAAGGCAAGTATGAAAGGTAAATAAAGGTGTTTAAATAGTGGTAGCTAACTTCGAAGTATTGGCCAATAAAAAAGAAGTAAATTATATGGATGACGTCATGTTTAAAGAGTGGCAGACGAATATCTGTTAGACATCCAACAATGTTTTATAACAGAAGTACTGAATTATTATAGCGTGAAACCTATAGTTTGCGGTTGATATTCCAAATACATTTTTATGATGGAAGTTGTGTTTTGGAATAAAATTCCCATGAACCCTCCAAATGAAGAGATCCCTTGACGACGAATGAACACTTCCATCCACTTCTCTCCATCGTTTATTCACACAAGAGAATAACTCTTCGGAACAAATTTTTTGAAGTCGAATGCATTGCTCCCGTAAGGGCGGATTTCCCAGGGAATTACACGTCCCTGGAGCTCATAGCTTGACGCAGCAGTAAAATAAACAGAAACAGGTAACAAAGGTTTTTGTTGCACTCTTAAAGGAAGGAGTAGAATGGTTTTCCGATAGTAGTCGGTTTTCTAAGACTGCCACTAATGCTGCAGGTTGGCATAGAGTTCTCTTGCCGAGGCGGTCGATGAGCGAATTGCAACAACCACCGTTTCGCTTTGCCCTGCACGCCTCCAAGCTTATCATGAGAACAGCAACAAACGAAAATTCTCATCGGAGAACCCACTGGATTAATCGTCTTTAGGTGATTAAGGAAGTTCTTTCAAAGTTCCTCGGAGAGGACTTAATTAAAGTATTCTGGATGGAGGAGTTTCTTCCGAGCACCCCTATCTATTAAGAAAACCTTGAGAAAGCTGCGTTACGAGAGAAAAATGAAACATTTTTGTGTTGAGCACTTTAATTTTTTTTTTTTTTCGGAACTGAGAGTTGAATTTACTGAGAAGGCTATAAACTCTTTTTTTTTTTTTTTCTATAAACGAAATACCTGGGAAAGTAGTTGACTTTGTATGCATTCTTATTGGAGGTATACTGTTATTATAAAGAAAGCCAAAGAAAGTTTCTGTTTAATCACAGAAAGTCTAGGTAGTAAGAGAGCCCAGTATCTTAAACGTTTGTTCACGTCTAGAGTACAGACTTATATTAAATTAAATAAACTCAACTAAATCAAAACTTCATTATTAAACATAATAGCAAAAATAAAGATAAATTTGATATATAATTCTAATAATTCAAAATTAATTCTTTCATTTTGTTTTTTTTTCTCTTTTTTTTGACACCTTTTTATTTAATCAATAAAATAACACTAATTATAATCGATATAGATTGTTATATCTCCAACTTGCCCAGATAGGGATTGATTCATTCAATCCAATATTCTTGGAGGGTAACCGATGGCAATGCGGTAGCCAATGAAGTTCTAACTGAGGCTCGGCTATTGCTGTTACCCTCCTGCCATGATCAGAGCTTTAATTGCTCAATAACATCTTATCCCTACACAGTCCTCTACAGATAACGGGGAAGATAAAAAGCATTCTTGCTTCGCCCCTTTAAGCCAGTCCTTATAAGGACTATAAGGTTATCTCCAACTTAGTTAGTTATACATGCCTATGTATGCTTTCTATTAAAAATACTACCCTATTGTTTTGTTTTTTTTTATTCCCAAGTAACTATCAAAGTATTTGTAGGTTATTGTATTTATTATTCGTATTTTATTCATATAACTATCAAAGCATTTGTAGGTTATTGTATTTGTTATTCGTATTTTATTCATATAACTATCAAAGCATTTGTAGGTTATTGTATTTATTATTCGTATTTTATTCATATTAATTTTATTTGTTTTATAGGTAATGCTTTAGTCAGTGTATTCGTTTTTATGATTTCATTTACGTTTATATTTTTTTAAATACATATCTATGCATGTTTTATTTACATCACATCATATCGTATTGATTGATATATAGTTTTAATATTATTCACTTCTTAATTTTCTACATAGTAAATTATCTTTAACCACGCTACCGGCCAAGACGTTCAAGTTATCATGGATGCGAAGTGCTTATTAAAATTGTAATACCACTGATATTACATTGAAATATATGGTGGATACGAAGCGTATGCGGATGCATATTTGATCCATTATGGCCGGTGACTGAAATAGTTATTGCATAATCTGCCAAGTTCGTTTGGTTCTTTCATGCTTTTTTTTTTCTTTCAAAATATATTTTTCAAAATTAGCGTATCGTATGTAGACATATTATTTTTCATACGAGAATATCATTTCAATGGTATTTTCTTTACGAACGTTCTTTCCGTACATTGTTTCCTAAACAGTTTCCAATAATGTGGGTTGATCAACCCACATATATAGATAAATAATAGAGTGGAATAAGGATTTCCAACAAAGATTTCGAATTCTGTGTGTTCATTTCTCTCATAAAATGAAAGAACCGAAATTGAATTTAAAAAGCTTGTGTATAGGTTTAGTTAAAAGTCCTATTCGTATTCTACGAAATGCTGATCTTCAGATTTGACTTCTTCCTGAGTAAAAATATATAAAACTGATTCTTGAGTTGAATCAAAAAGAAGGTTTCTAATATTTCTAATTGGTTAATTAATAAATTAATTTTTTTTTTCAAAATCAATGACTTTAATTAAGAATTGAAATCTATTTATATATGATTTAAAATACACCTTTTATTTTTATATATAATAATATAATTTCTTGTTTGCATTCATTAATCAGCTTAGATGAATGATCTCCTTTCTTCTTAAATTCATGCATCTTTTAAATTTTGAATACAATTTTTTCTTGCTTTAATTTCTGTTTTAATTAGGCACGTTGAAAAGGTCTTTTCTAACTTTCACAAGTTTTGGCCAGGACTCTGGTTAGTTTTCTTTCATAAGGTAGAAGCGCATGTGGAAATATTTGCATTCCGCAACTGCTAACGTTTATTTTGAAAGTGTGCACAAAAATAAACAAGGAAGGCAAACCTTTTCACGATGCATTTCCTTTCCCGCGCGGATGAGCAGAAGACTGCCCTAAGATAACAGGGCACATACGCAGCAAAGTAAGCCAGCCTGATGCATTATTTGCGGAGTATAGTCCTTTCCACCGAATCAGTACAAAGGCATCAGAAAAGGTCTATGTGGCTGTATCGCTGTTCCAGCTCGGTCACTGTATGAATGACTAGGAGCACTAGTGCGTCTACAGGGCGGGCGAACGGCTGTCCTATTGTTGGAGACATTGTCACGAGGTACCAAACACTACCCTCCAGTCGTATCGTGTCATCCCAGTTTACGTAAGATGCTCATGTTTCCCAGGTTCAGCCGAAGGTCACCCGTCATCGCTCCATATTTCACATCCACATAAATCATTCTTTTTTTTTTCTTTTTTTTTCTCGACACCTGGAGCTACTGGGAAGAGATAAAGGTTGGTCTGGGATGGACACGTTCCCAGCAGCACTGTACATCTGGTTCGACACATATCCATCTGCCATTATAAAGCACAGAAACTGGCTGTACATTATTGGTTCTAAGAAGACGGTGTATATGTGTAGACAGGAAATGATAGGATAGGTGCTTATAAACGTCGACGGAGGACGTCAAATAATCTTAAAAATCCATAATGATACTGCGCCACCCGTGACTTATTATTGAAAGACGGTGCCGGATGTATTTTCGTCAACAGACGGTTAGTTTACCAAAACAAACATTGAACTGCGCAAGCGCAGACAATGTAAAACTGTTATAATTTATATGTAAAAAAAACTCGCATTTTCAAAATTAAATAAGTATAATATACAAAATTTTTAAGAATTGTTTATATTTTAATTAAGTAAATGAAATTTTTATAAATATGTATTTTACTTCAAATTATAAAAATCTATGTACATTAATATTATAATTATAATTTAAAATATAAAAATACACCTTTTTTTTTAAGTTATGCTTTAGAATTATATATGAGGAAGATATCTGTTAATAGTAAAAATAGTAAAAATGGTGGCGGAGATGCGGTGATTGATTCATTCAATCCAATACCCTTGGAGGGTAATGGATGGCAATGCTGTAGCCAATGAAGTTCGAACTGAGGTTTGGCTATTGCTGTTACCCTCCTGCCATGATCAGAGCTTTAATAGCTCCAATAACACCTTATCCCTACACTGTCCTCTACAGATAACGGGAAGATGAAAAGCATTCTTGCTTCGCCCCTTTAAGACAGTCCTTATAAGGACTAATAGTAAAAAGGATTTTGAGACAATCGACCGTGAGATGCGGTGATTGATTCATTCAATCCAGTACCCTTGGAGGGTAATGGATGGCACTGCTATAGCCAATGAAGTTCTAACTGAGGCTCGACTATTGCTGTTACCCTCCTGCCATGATCAGAGCTTTAATAGCCCAATAACATCTTATCCCTACACTGTCCTCTACAGATAACGGGGAAGATGAAAAGCATTCTTGCTTCGCCCCTTTAAGCCAGTCCTTATAAGGTTAATAGTAAACTGACTAAATTCGATTTCTTTTAAGAGAAGAGGAAGGTTAGGAATGTTATCCTATGTTTTTAGAATTAGTTCCAGATTTATAAAAATACTATTTTAGTGAGTAGTACTTGAACTATAAATGAACTTTAGTTCAAACAATCCTAGTGTGTTATTAGTAAGATTTCATTGTTTTTAGAATGAGATAATTGTATTTCAAAGCTGGAAATTTAAATATCCGAGCAAGAATTCTTCGCAGTAAATACATAAAAAGAATATTGTCTAATCCTCAACGAAGTTGAACTTCATTAAGGATTAGATCATCGACAAATAACCGGCATTATAATTCAGAAGTTACGAAAAATACCTGAATACTAATTCTAAACAGATTGATTGAAACACATGAAGTGCATCACACTTTCTATAAATAAAATATTCACGATGAGTATAGCAAATGCGGATTTCTTCTTATTGAAATAAATAAATGCAAAAAAGAAAGCAACATGATTTTATGATTTAAATTTAATTATTGCATTGAAATACACACGTTTTCAATATTTGCATACAAACCTAAAATATGTAGCATTTTTTATTTTACAGTTTAGTGAAGATGAAAAAAATCAATACAGCTCTTAATGCTAAAGTTTCAAATAAATTTATATTTTAACTATTTGAATGAAATATTCCTATATGTTTTACCGCTACACAAAGTTCAACTGGTTCATTCAAGGAAAGAAAAATTGTTGAAAAGAATTCAGTTTTTTATCGTTTACATATTCAGTATTTTTCTTATAAAGTAAGTGAATAACATCTTGAAATATTGTAATTAAAGCTTAAAATGTGGACGAACTGCAAGGGCAAGTGTTTTCTTTATCTTATGTTAACAGCCCATGAAATTCCAGGATCCAGTATATATTTTCAGGCTATGTGCGATGAGAATATTAAGTTTAGGAATTCGTTTTCTCAATAGAGGGCACCACGGTTGCAGAGAAGAGAGACTTGCCGCGTAAAAACAGGTCAGAAATTTCAAAAGCACATGCTTCAGTCACAGTACCGAAATGTGCACCGCATCAAAATGAGAAATGAATGTAAGAAACTGTAGTATATTACATTAGATAGACTTCAAGATCTCGTTCTCATTATTTATACATTTCAAAATGTTGTTCGGAAGAGGACTACAAAAATGATACTGGCATGCAAAACAAGTTCTAAGGTATCGGAGAGAACATTCTTCCACACTCCGAGATTTTTCACAGATTATTTTTTTTTTTAAAATTTGAATTTCTGTGCAAATATATTTCACTCACTATTTTTTGAAATAGTTATTCGTAAGCAGTGTTTGATTGTGCTTGGTAAACGTTTGAACACAATAGTGGCTAGTCAAAAGGGGGGGGGGGAATGTCTGGAAAGAAACACTAATGTTCTGGAATTAAGGAAGTCTCAAATCAGAATTTACATACAATGGCTTTATTTGGTTATTTATTGAGATACAAAAGATAAATTTTCCTGGAGAAGCTCTTTTTTTCCGATGCAAAAACATGTGTTTAAATAAACTCCGCAATAAGTATGTATTGATCTTAGCATTATATGCTATAGAATTTTATTACGTATCCGCATGCTTTAAGATAGTTTAAGTCTTCCATGCTTGCTTAAGTAGACCTTGATCGAATTATGGCGATTAAATCATAAAGATAACTAAATCTTATGGTTAGCAATAATTTTATTGCTAACAATGGGATGTTATGTCACAATTCAAGTTTTTATAATCGTGCAATTGTTGCACCAGTTTTCAGAGCAAGTTTTGTTGTTAAGAATGAAAAAAAAATGCATTGTTTATCTGCAGTTTTAGGCTTAATGTTATATATATATATTCCCTGCAAAAATATACATATCAAGGATTGTGTACATCAGATCATCTATGATGGGTATGAAAATTCAGATCCCAAATAGCAAGAATTACAAATAATCTTCAAAATTCAAGCCTGATTAACAGAACTTTGCAGAGGAATAAAATAAATAAATAATTACAATAAAAGCAATGCTCTAGCATTGCCAACAAATCATTTATTACTGAGATTTTGACTTTGAATGATTCTACCCAATTATATACAAGGGATTCAACTGGTTAGTTTATTGGTCCACGTTATGATTTCGGTGTTGTCATTGGTAGACTTGAATACAATGATGGACAATGAGGGGATGCACACACACACATACACACTAAGCAAGGATATTAATGCTGGAGATCTCACCACTGCATAGAATATCACTTATGAAGAATTTTCATTACAGATATAAAATGACTTCAGATTCAAGACATCGTGGTGAAATGCTGTTTATATATTATAATTAATGATAGAATCCATTCCGCACCCAGCGTGTGGATCGTATTCAGAACTACCACGAACATCATGGAATAATATTTTTCAATAGTACGAAAATGTAAACCATATTTTGATAAATATGAAGAGAGAGAATGAATATATCATCTGACGGTATTTGTGAATTATTAAAATATCCATTATTAAGAATTCAGCAACAACAATGGTTCATTGTTGCCTAGTCAACAATGGTTTTTTTTTTTTTTTCAACAATGGGAACAGTACCAGATATCTCATTGTTATATGAATGTATAATTGTTTAATAGATCATGCGCAAAATCTTTACTCTGGCTGTACACATGTAAATAAGAAGATAATCGACATTTGTTTTCAGTGGATCGAAATTGATTTCGTTCAGCTTTCTCGCGTCACTAAATTATGTTTAAAGTGGAGCAACGTAATTAGTGTAATTAGAGAGTTTTAAGCTTTCGCACGTGGTCATTTGGAAGTGCGGAGAGGTCAGTAGGAAACTACGTCTCTAACGATCTGGCGGAGTGACGATTGTTCACGCACAAATGACAGCGGCTGCCTCCGTTTCAAACGACTACCGATGTTCTGTGACGTTAAAGTAAATGGCTCGGTGGTGCTGATGGGCTTCTGAGGACCCTTAAAAGATCTCAGGTGTACGCTCCGCTTAGATATGACTGAGAAGTTTCAATCCATTAAGACGGCATCATTCTCCTTCTCAAATGACCTTCAGCAGATGCATTCGCTGTGAATGGCATCATAGAGAAGGCGGTGACGGCAACCTTCGGTCTTCTCACTAGGAACGCTCTATTAACCCAGCCAGAATGCAGCAAGACGCCAGAGCAAACACATTCGAATGATTCTTAAGTTAATATATTGAAATGGCAGCTCGTAAAAGGAGAAATTAAGGAAACGCTACAAACACATTCCGAAAAATGACTTGTGCCTAATGTTTAGGAGTGCGCATGCGTACTTCGATCCTTTTCTGCCTTCTGTGCTTTTTTTTTTTTTTTGGAAGTGGGGGGGGGGGGAAGTGCCGACGTTTACTTAACCTCGACTACTATTTAGAAGCGTTTCTTGTATGAAGCTGAAAAGAACGTCGCCTGTCTGTGTGTGTGTGTGTGTGTGTGTGTGTGTGTGCGTGCGTGCGTCTCTCTCTCTCTTTAATAAATGTGGCCAAACAATACCTACAGTTAGGGGGAAGGTCGTGATTTATTTTCGGATACAGCAGCTGGATTACAACAGTCAGGGTGGGGGGGGGAGAAGTCGAGGTCTTGTATACAGTTCAGACACCTTTTTCCGAAAGTTACATAACACGAAACCATCTTTAAAGAGTTTCTTTCTTAAATCTTTAATTATTTAACCATAGACTGTGTATATTTACTTTTCTAAGGTGGGTGGGTGTGTCTTCTATAAATTCTTCGTGACCCCAACAGAAGGTTAATTTAATGCAAACACTCACTAAGAAGCCGAAAAAGAGAAATTATGTTTTCGTTGAGTAGGTGTAGAACCGTGCTGGCAAATTGTCACGACTGAGAAAATAAATAACGTCCTAAACTTTTCTAATAGGGTCAGCCATCTTTAAACGTGGAGTGGCTCTTGGAAAAGAACCGAATCGTAATTGCAATTATAGCACACCATTATCGGTTGTTTATAGTTACTATTATAAGAATCAAAATGGCTCCGATAAAAGTGCCGACGTTTCACCCGCTCACTTACGACGTGGTTGAGGGAGGGGAGGGGAGGGCTATGTTTAGCCTTAAACGTATTTGGCGAATCCGATCTACACAATCAAATATTAATACTGAAAAAGAACGTGGTGTATCCCCCTTAGGAGGGGGAGGCATAACTAAAAACATTAAACTTCAGTATTCTAAGAGGGAGGGAGGGAGGGAGGGAGGGGGGGGACCCTCTCTCCGATGTGAGTGATTCAACCATGCAAGTCATGCGTATACTGTTCCATTGTCTTTGTCGTCAATTCATGTTGCCTAGCAACAGATGCATGGGATGCTTAGAAACAGTCGCTAAGTGTTGCAAACACAAGCTGGGAGTAACGGCAAGCTTTTCTTGGATTATCTGCTAATGTGACAAGAAGGTTATACGCGAAAATGTGTTGGAAGCTTCTGTGCAAGCAGGCAGCAGTCGTCCCTTAACTTGAGACCGGCCGAAACGCAACCTTACAAGTAAAATGAGCCCAGCACGTCGCAAGAGGACATACAGAAGGCCTTATCTGACGCCAGCAACGAACGTGGCTAAAGGTATGATAATCCATGAAGACATTTAGCTACATTAGCCGGCTCGGTAAAGATGGCCCACTGACAAATGAAAAGGATTATGGGAAATAACAAGTCATGATATGCCATTGATGGGGTTAGAAGCGAGGAAGCAAGAATCATATTTCACCGACCAGGGCTTAGCGCGCTCAAATTATGAGTTCAATAATATCCTGTCTGTAAATCCTTGGCCATTTTCTACGACTACTTCCGACTCCCATAAACGTAGATATCGTTCATCACCGATAACCCCCCCTTGTTGTCATCAATGGCAGTGTGGCTCGACAAACTCTGATCTCTAGACAGCTATTACTTTATCATTGCTACACAGTTTTCCCTGTAGATAGCAAGGAAGACGTTTTCGTATACGATCACTCCTGCCTGCAATGAAGATACGTGTTTGGTGGGAGGTAATGATACCAAACGAGTTCGAAAATATCCGCAAAGTAGTTATTTTAGACGGAGAATTATCAGCTCTATTATGCAAACAATAAAGCAAATAGAACCGCATTGTTAATGTAGAGAAAATAATTGTATCATTTGTGGGTTTTAGAAATTATTAATATTTAAAGAATGTAATAAAATTATTTTTGTTAAACCGATCCTAAAATTTGAAATAATTATTAAAATTCTTGATTAAATTTAAATAATATCTTAACACCTATTTTATTTTTAAAGTATTTTTACCTAAAATAAATAATGGAATAATTTTTGGTTATGTGATGTAAAGTTATATATAACATGATATTCGTGAAATGAAATTGTATCGTAACGTAGTACACTTAAGATTACATGCGTACATAAAAAAATACTATACTAGTACTGAAAATACCAAAAATACAAATTCCTAAAACCTGCAGATATAACTGTTAACAAATCAATTTTGTTGTCTAATAAATATATTTTGCATATAAGGTTTTTAATTTCTGCAAATCAATGATAATATTAAGCATCCGAGAAATCTTGATTGTTACCCGTTTTTCCTCACCCCCTCCCAATATAGTCGAAAGGTAACAAAGGACGCGTGTACTTGGATCACGTGCTTTCATCTATCCAATGAAATTGCATTATTGCTAACCCTGTGTAGACGCCGCCATTCCTGTTCCTGTAGCCCTCGGGGAGATCACGTCAGCCTTCTGCATAGCATGAACAATGTGAGCTGTGGAACCCAGTGTCCCTGACCAGATAAATCCTTGAAACCTACCTTATAGTAACCGGCACAATACTTTTGCACTGCCGACATTCTATACAATTCACCTTTGACTCTGTCTGGAGGCAGTGGGTTGCAGATGGCCAAAAATAAGTGTATTTATGATCTGTAAATTTTAGCGATGAGCCAGTTAAAATTTTGGTTGCAATTAAATCACTCATTTGAAGACAATAGAATGGAAAGTATTGTGAATAGCTGTATCCTCTTACGCGATCATTTCTTTTTGTTGCCGACATAATTACGATTCTTTTTTTCCCCCCACATTCAGACTGTTTATTTTAACGATATTGTTATAGCACAGAAATAAAGTATCAGAATAAGCAATGCTTAATTCTATGCGTTTGAATCAGAAGCAGATATAAATGAATGAAGAAAATAACGACATTTTTTCTATAATTTATTCTTTATCTTTTTGTTTAAAATTTAATCTTTGATAATAATTTCGAATTTGAAAAAGCATCCAAACATTCATTATTAAATAAAATTACTTTCTATAAGTACACCAAAAAGTATTATTGATATCTAATCTATAATAAATTGATCATAATTTGTGCAATATTATTAATGCAAGTTATGGATTACATACTTTTTTCTTCGTTATCCAAATAATTAAAAAACGCTTATTATATTTTTACATAATTTTAAGTATGATAATGTAAAAAATGTTTCCAAATATTAAATATCTAAATAATGAGTATATTTATTATATTTCTAAATGAAATAAAAAAAATTAAATCTAAATAAAAATACATCTAGCAACGTATTATAATAATTATATGTTAGGTATCATCTTTTTTTTTTTACAATTATCTTATAATATTTGAAATTCCTTCATTCATTTATTCAGTCAAGTGACAATGAAAGAAGCATAGGAAGAATGGAATGTACTCAACAAAATAAGACTAGCATGACCATTTCAATTCTTACTATTGTAATAAACATTTTATCTCATTTCAAACGTTTTTACATTTTCTCAAATTTATGTATACGATGAATCGAAAATATGAGAATTATGTTCACTGTGTATTGCGAAACATATTTACAGGAATAATATGTTGATCAAATGCCATTTTTATTACAATTTCTTCATAATAGTTGAAATTGTCTCTTCCTTAAAAGCGAGATGAACGAAGCATAGAAATACTGAATGGTAGCAGTAGTGAAAGTTTTCACGGTCACCATCATTTTTATGGCATCGCTTGTGCGCCCTAGCGAGATTTATAGCCTGGAAGACAGTTATAACTGGCCGTGGTGTGAAGGCCGAACATTAAACTCCTATCTTTATTACTGGATGTGCGTAGACAGAGGTTAAAGACACCCTGACGATTTTCTTATTGAATATAGAAATAGAATTTTAAACATTGTCCACAGAGTGTCACCGTAATGGCGTGTTAAACCCGCTCGTACTCAGGTATAGTAACTTGTGTGCTTCTACTGTGTTACTACGAAACAAAAGAATGGCGAAAAATGATTTAGAGATGCCGTGGAAAAGTAATTTATATTAAAAATACATTTAAGATTTTTAATTGCCGTTAACGAAACAACATCATTGTTTCGTTAACGGTAATTCTTTTTAAAAAAATTATATTTGTTTATATTTGCAAACATTATCTGAAATGTTTATAAATTAAAATACTGATAAGTTTAATTTCTAATTTTAGTACACGAAGCTGATGAATTATCTACAAAAAGTACAGTTTTTTAAATATATAAAATATATCTTTAATAAATCTCTTAAATTTTTTGAATATAAAAATAGTTATTTTATAATAAACTTTTATTCTTGAAAATCAAACATAGTGTTTTTTATTAGACAGATCATATTCTACACCATAAAATAAATTAAATGTTTTGACTATATTAAAAGTTTGAGGAATTATTTTGCTATTATAATTTTGAAAATCCATACCCTTGGAGGGTAATGTATAGCAATCCGTAGCCAATGAAGTTCTAACTGAGGCTCGGCTATTGCTGTTACCCTCCTGCCATGATCAGAGCTTCAATAGTTCAATAACACCTTATCCCTACACTGTCCTCTACAGATAACGGGAAAGATGAAAGCATTGTTGCTTCGCTCTTTTAAGCCAGCCCATACATATAAGGATAAGGATGTTTTGCTATAATATAATATATATATATATAGTAATATAGTAAAGTATATAATTTGAATCTTAAGTGTTATAATTATTATACCTTCGTACTTATTATCGTATATTATATTTTGCTATAATATAATATATATAATAATATAGCATAGTATATAATTTGAATCTTAAGTGTTATAATTATTATACGTTCGTACCTATTATCGTATACTGAAGAATTGTATTTATTCGTCTAGGATATTATGCTAATTCGTGTTTTTCTCCATTAATCTCTACACAGAGTGCTGATCAGTTACAACAATCATCTTTAATTTTCTGTTTTTTCTTCTTCGAGCAAGCTTATTGGTTGTTGTAGCTCGCTGATTATAAAGGCCTGTCCACCAACACGTCAACGAGGTTTGGTGGGTGTTTACCAAAACACCCTGTCAGTGCTGTCGAAAATTCCGTCGTATTATCTGATGCGAGGTGGTAAGTTAGTATTGTGCACACCCACTGTGGACGCTATATATAACAGTGATTAGTGACTACCTCGGGCAAACATCTCTACGTGTCCTCTCACTGTTTAAAAGTACTCAAGAAGTTACTTACGTTTCTGGAACTTGGGGTGTTTAAAGCCTTTCACTGGCTATTGCTAGTGGCGGTAGAGGGAGCAATCAGGAGCTGTAAGAGTGATGTTGTTTATGGCGACGGAAATGTCTGGTTTTACTAGAAATTGTCTTCGTTTGAGATGTGGACCGGGGCGGGTGGACGTTTTTTGACTGGCTAGTTTACCTAAGGCGGACATTCCTTCTAAGGTGAATTCAGACGTTTAGTGGGGATTGAAAGCCCACCCACTGGGTTGCTCTATTGATATCTCACCAAGTGACCAGCTGGAAACACGTTGACAAACATTCCACACATTACTAGCAAAAGAAAAGAGAATGACCCGCTATCGCTTTACTGTATACCAGCAGTTCTCATATTTTAGACCACGCCTTCTTTCTAGGATATGAGACGTCACAATTTTTACACTGTTATCATTATTGTCCTATCCTTGAATAATCATAAGTATAATTTTACATGATTATGTATAAAAGTATGAATATGTATTGTGTTCTCTGAAATATTATTAAAATAAATGAAAAAAAAATTTATAAGATAATTGTTAATATCAGAAATATTTCGTACTTTAATGTGGTCACTTTTCTTACACCAAAAAAATTAAAGAATATATAATTTATAATAATCTTCGGATTACTTTCGTGATGGTTAATAATATATTTTCTATATAAATTCCAAAACGTTGAGTTTGGTATGTTCTCTTTAGATACGATTTTTATTTTCTATCGGTAACTTGAGGTGACTGTATGAGCATTTCACAATCGTCTTACGTACTGTATACTGTATAATAAAATGCTTAGTTTGTTCTTTCTAGGATAGAATCCTTTACGTAGATATGGTAGTGCATACCAAGACAACTATAACAAAAGTGAATAAACGTTATTTAATGTAAGTTGTTAGTTGACTTAGCTTGGGTCAAAAATTGTCATCTGATTTCATCCGGGGATTCTATTTGGAGAATGATTGGATGGTCTACTCGGATACAAAGACCGCTATAACTGTAGCGATCATAAGATGACGATATTTCGTAACATCTTCACAAGAAAACGAAAGAAAAAATACGCAACTTCATTATCCACGGGTGTAGGCATTTTCGCTAAAAGACAATTTGCTACGATCGTTTATTTTAATTACCTTAGTCCCACTAACGCCAAACTTTGATTACATAATCGAAGTCCGTTATGCAGGCACGGCAGAAAGATTTCTTCGCTGCATTAAACAGCGGCAAATGTTATATAAAATTTCTCGCTCTCTCTATTGCTAATTTGCAACTCGTGATGAAAGCAGTGCCTCAGAGAGCAAATTTACAATAATGAGTGAAGCACTTGCAATAAAAGAAGCCACGTTTCGCAGCTGTGTACACACGATACGAACAGTGCAGTGGAATTCTGGAGAACACACTGTAGGAGTGTGTGTGTGAGAGCTGCTCGCGCACCAAGTGGCAAACGCTGTGGAAACTGTGAGCGTCTCAGTGAATTATTAATGTAATATAGGCAGCGGAGTAGCAAGAAAGGTTTAATTCCTGAAATAAATAGCTCAGGAACTGTGAATATCATCTAAAGTGCAATTTAAGGTAATGAAAAGTAGAAGTTGTGAGGAATCTGCGCTAATGCCCGCACTGGGAAGAATTCAATTAACTGGGCTGTAAGGGAAAATGGCTGCTATTTGATGGAAGAGAAGAGCAAAAAAAGACAGAAACAAAACCTTTTGTGCTGGGATGTGTGAAGGAATGCGAGCTTGACAGAAAATATGAGATATTGGGCTACGGGAAGTTCAGAATATTACAGAGCAACTCTAACAAAGTGTTCTGGATATCGCTCTACTGAAAGAGATCCTCGAAAAACAAAGCGGGCACGTTTTTTTTTTTTTTTTCTTTTTTTGTAATTTGTTGATTATAACACTTCGCTAAACAAACTACACCTCGGTTAAGAGGCATGCCTGAATGCGTTTTTTTAGGGGGGGGGGCTAAATTTCTATTCATATAAACTTAGCCTACCGTTCATTTTCTAATCTCCGGTTTATAAAAGAAAATTATAAAAAAAAATCCATAAAATTATGAAAATTCAGTTGAGGGAACTCTTTGGACATAAGTGAATATTATGATCAGATTGATAAAATCAATATTAAAAATATAATTATTCTACATGCCTACTGATAGCTGTCAATTCCTTTTCTTCTTCTGCGTACTTTATTTGGTATAAAAGAAAGTTAAAATCAACGTAAGGCAGGCTATTTATAAAAGTATATCAGGAATTTTTTTCTTTCGTGATTATATGTTCATGCTATGAATATGAATATTTCAATAAAGGGCCCATTAAGTGACGAAAGGGCTTAAACATTCAATAACATATTTTATTGATTAAATTTATTATTTTCTTATACAGAACAACCTAGAGATTTTTAGTTATTAATTAGTTATGAAAAGCCACGTATATTAAAATTATAACCCTTTGTGACATATGGGTCTCACGAAGCAACAACTTCTTAAAGTTCTTAAAAGAACTGGGAGATGGACTGAGTCCTTGACTCTTTATCCCGTCATCTGAATGAAGAAAATCTGTGTGGATGGGATGTTATTGAGCTAAAAGCTCTAGTCATGGCTGGGTAACGGCAATAGCCGAGCCTCAGTTAAAACTTCATTGCTACAGCATTGCCATTCGTTACCCTGGAAGTCCTAAAAAGGACTTTTTCCCCACTGCTCGACAACTCCAACAGCAACAACTTCTTATCCTTATAGTCCTTATAAGGACTGGCTTAAAGGGGCGAAGCAAGAATGCTTTTCATCTTCCCCGTTATCTGTAGGGATTAGGTTTATTGAGCAATTAAAGCTCTGATCATGGCAAGAGGGTAACAGCAATAGCCGAGCCTCAGTTAGGACTCCATTGGCTACAGCGATGCCATCCATTACCCTCCAAGGGCATTAATCACCGCATCTTACGGTCGATTAAATTTTTCTCCAACAACAACTTACAACCTTGAAATGTTAATTTAATTTAATCTATTATATGATTAAAAGAGTGTCAGAGAGGATTTAAATTAATTTCTTGGTTTTTGAGGAATATGATATAAATTACATAATATTTTAAAAAATACTAAATTTTTCCTAGTTATGTTATATATTTCAAAATTATTAAATTAAATTTGAAACACTTACAAAAAGTTTCTCTCTACAATACATAGTAATTTTTATTCTATCATGGCACATCATAAATTATTCCATATAAGCCTAACGCCACTCCTGACTAGATTCATACACCGCGATGTTTCTACATATTTTAATGATAATCCCATTCACGAAATATTGAAAGCCGATACAACAGTACTATGCGTTTCTTTCAAGTTATTCCCGTCCTCCAATAAATGCTGTGGTAGTCTTATAATGACTGCCATTCGTGCCAAAGTGAGGTTCGAACCCACAATCCGTTTGGTTCAAGGTGTTGACGATGTACATTCAGCCCAATAGGCCGGTAGTGCACTCTTGATTGGAGGGTTCGACATTGCCGGCATTTATGAGTCTTCTATTGGCTCAACTTCTATTAAAGTAAAAACTGATAACATGCATCAAGAAATCAAACCCTTCACAGTAAAAAAATATACATGATATAAAAAAATGCACGTATCTTAGTGTAGAATATCCGTAGATTCTCATTTGTTGTATTACGATGGTTGTTAAACCTAGATTGTTAGTCCACCGTTTTGTTTGAGCCTGGAATCCTTTTAGTATTTCAATAATTCCCTTGCATTCAGAATAAAACCACATGACCTGTACATGAGCTGCTAGATAACCCATAACTGTTTACATAACTTCTCGGACCTTCACGTACTTGTAAATAAATTCCAGTCGTAGGGACACTGCTCGGAACACTGCCCTACTTAAAGCAGTGAAACACGAGGGCTACTGATAACTTGGGCACTGCAATAATGAGCTCTCCAGCATTCTGTAAATATTTAAATAAAGAAAAATACATAAATAGCTTTCTTTTATCGGTGGTAATTTGAAAATAAAAGAAGGAAAAACAGGGCTTTTTGAACACCAAAACAAGCTGAAAAAAAAATTAAAACAAAAATACAAAATCAGATGCTAAAAAAAAAGAGTCAAAATTTTATCTTATTGGAGACTGGTACCACCATTTGAAGAACTGCATTGTGATACGTGAATGATATTTCTAACAAAAACTCGGAATTAATAGATTAATGGTAAGTATTTACCAAAAGTGGAAAGACTTTTACACTGTTCATAAGTCAGAAGATTTTTTTTTTTTTAATGGAATGAAGTTTTGGAAGGAGGGAAACATAACACTGAATCACTCTACAAGTTGGTGTGAAAGTGTCTTTTCGAGTTGAAATTAATCAAACCCTTTCCGATGAGATCTGAAACAGAATAAGTTATAAGAGAATGACGAATTCTCTTTAAGTAGAGAAGAAACAAACAGCTGCTGTTTAGGAGAGAGAGAGAGAGAGAGAAAATACGAGTCAATATCGATAGAGTAAAGGTGATTTTTTTTTCCTTTCTTAAGAATATTCAACAACACACTACAATGCTGGCCTTTTGACAAAAAAAGGTGCCCCTTTTCTTAAATTCTATTAAAAATAACAGAAGTCCCCCCCCCACCCCTTCACGCGCGCACACACACACACATTCCATGTCGTTGCACATTTGAACTATATGTGTGTGTGTGTGTATGTGTGCGCGCGCAATCGCTCGCTCTTATCTGCATTCATATGTGTCGACAACTGGGCTGCAAGTGAAAGGCTGACTCACCCTAACACAGGCGACTATATATAGACATCCGTAGCTTTAATAACGTCGCAGCTGAAAGGCGCTTCGGCGTTTCATATGTTTGTTTAATGCACCAACAAAATCAATGAAATACTGGCGATCAATACCTATCGCATTACGCTAGGGTGCGCTGTCGATATCTGGAACCGAACCCCCCCCCCCCGTCTTCCACCGTCCACTCTCCTATCGTAAATAAAGCCGTCCGTAGAAAGTATAGCTCGATTGTTCAAGTTCACCCCCCTCTCCCCGTTTCTCGCGCAGCCGCTTAGAAATAAGAAGAAAATTGTCTTTTTGTTTCTCGGAAGGGATGGTCAATGTACACTTAAACTCCAGAAGGATGGAGAAAAACGGAAAAGACCGCATTCTGCCCTTTGAGTTGTACGTCATTACAGATCAGCGGGTTCGCTGGAGAGTGACTCTTGAATGATGCACTTTAGCTACTATGGAAGGAGGGAAAACCTCGTGACGTCATCCTTCTTCCTCTCATATTCTCTTCTTCAGTGATATTTGGTGAGATTTTTGATCTTTGATCTGAGAGCACTGCGTTTCTTTATAGGCCCTCAAAACGCTGGCGACACACGTGCGCCGAAAGCCGATATATTAAACAGCCTCACTTTGGAGGTTATCATAAGGAGTGATATTAACAAGATGTGGACACCGACGTGGCTCAAGTGGCTGGCTGAAGATCGGGGAATCTCGCACAGATAAGTGGGTCGTTTATGGCCTTTCTGAAGCGCTCGTAAAGACGATACTGACAAATTATTCGCATCGTTTGGCTATAAAGTAAAGGTATACGCAGACCACCCATTATTTCAGGAGTTGACGCCCGTATTAGCGAAAGTCACAAAGAAAAGCACGTGATATGGCAGTCGGACTTCGGAAGGATTTTGTTCTATGCATCCGGCAAAACATGAGAATGCAGCTTAGGCTTAACACTCGTTAAACAAACCAAATTCCTATTGATTAATGCTAAGGAGACAGGGGCGGCTCGTGCATAGGCACTGCGGAACTGCAGCACCCCAATTCTTCTCAATATATAAATATATTTATTAATTTAAAATTAAACAAAAAATAATAAAAATCCATCCTCTAGCACTTAGGAGGGCGAAGGACGCTAGCAGCACTGTGTTTACCACTGTGTCATATTGCTATGCGCGCAAGCATATGCACGTCATAGTGAGATTGAGCTATTAGCGTAATGTGGCATTGTCCTTTGCGCAGTTCCACTGTTGTTTATATGCAGTTTGCGCTAGTAGTATAGAGTGTTCGTAATGCTTATCGTGTTTACTCCGTCTCTTTAAATTAAGGAATTTTACACTATCGAAATAATGAAAAATTCATGTTTTGGTTGGAGCTTTTTCATCAGATAATGCCTCATGTTGAAGTAATTTACAATTAAATGCAATCTCATGAAATTAATGTGTTCAAAGTACATGAATATATAGCAAAATTTTAAAACTGCTATTTTGGCAATAAGAAATTCAAAGCACTGTGAGAATCCTTCAAAGACGCTCACTGCTGAATCAAAGGGAATATGTGACTGCATATGGGTTGATATGGAGGAAAAGTATTCTTTCTTTAAACATTTGGTAGCTGCTAAATTATTTAAGAAGGATAAATTAGCTATTTTTAAAAATAAATTGCCTACAGAAGAAATAAAATTGATCACTGAAGCATATCCCATGATCAACAAAGAAAAACTTGAAACTGAACTTCGAGTATTCTACAGTAGACCCGACATGCATGATTATTGTAAATTAATTGATTTATTAAAAATTATAACAGAAAATAATTTAGATTGTGTCCTTAGTGAAATTACTGTATTGATAAAAATTCTCTTGACAATTCTTATGGCTACGCCAGAGCCTGAACGCTGTTTTTCAACATTAAAGAGATTAAAAACATTTCTGAGGAGCACTAGGAATCAGGATAGGTTAAATGCACTTGCGACGATTTCAACGGAGAAAAAATTCTTCAACAGCCACACAAACATCAAGGAAAAGTTATTGACCTTTTCGCTCGAAACAAAACAAGAAGAATGGATTTTATTTTTAAGTAATTTTGAGTTATACCAAACTGTATCATTTTATCGATTAATAAATAATATTTTTTTTATGTTTAATTTTTTTAATTTTACCATAATTTTGATATTTTATCCAAACACGTATGCCCTGTACGTTCAGGGTGTATGTATATTTCGAAAGTTGCAGCACCCCCCACGATTTCAAGCCACGAGCTGCCACTGCTAAGGGATGTTGTTGTTTGGGAATTATAGCCGAAGCAATTAAGGCTATGAGATCAACGTATTATACTAATTGCGTGTGCTCTTATGTTCATGTACGAAACCGGCTACTCATCTTCAGTTCAGGACTTTATAAAGGTTCCTAGGCGGGGTTCGAACCTGTCTTTCCTAGCGAATGTTAGGACGCCTTCATGATTGTACACAGAAGCACATTTTCATGGGTTTTTTCAACTGAACTTAGTCACTTTCATAAGGAGACCGGTTAACTTTCCTTCAAAAAACAAAATGGCTGAAGAATACACACTCAAAATGCTCCCTTCATGTTTAAAATTCTTCTTTAGATTCTATTGTCAAAAGGGAGCATTTTGAGTGTGTATTCTTCAGCCATTTTGTTTTTTGAAGGAAAGTTAACCGGTCTCCTTATGAAAGTGACTAAGTTCAGTTGAAAAAACCCATGAAAATGTGCTTCTGTGTACAATCATGAAGGCGTCCTAAACATTCGGTTTAGGACGTTATTTGCAATGCCAAATCATAACGATTTGGCATTGCAAATAACTAAGCAAGGCCAAATCGTGCTAGAAATTGAAAGTCTGTTGTCATATGCAGGAATGTCATTTGAGTTCAACACAGGAAAGGAGTCCTCGTGCTTCTTCTTCTTATTTTTCTTTGCAGTGGATAATAAAATAAATCTTTATCTGTGAATAATAATCGATGTTTCTTGGAGTACTTAGTTTGTTATTATCAGTTGTGGCTCGTGGCTTGAAATCGTGGGGGTGCTGCAACTTTCGAAATATACATACACACTGTAAGTACAGTGTATACGTGTTTGGATAAAAAAAAAAAAAAAAATTAAACATGAAAAAATATTGTTTATTATCGATAAAATTATACAGTTTAGTATAATTCAAAATTACTTAAAAATAAAATCCATTCCTTTAATTGTAATTAAAGGAATGGATTTACAATTTTTGGACATTAGAATTAAATCCTTTAATTGTAATGTCCAAATATTTAAAGAGACGGAGTAAACACGATAAGCACTACGAACACTCTACTTCTGGCACAAACTGCATATAAACAACAGTGGAACTGCGCGACGGACAGTGCCGCATTACGCTAATAGCTCGCATCTCACTATGACGTGCATATGCTTGCGCGCGTAGCAATATGACACTGTGGTAAACACAGTGCTGCTAGCGTCCTTCTCCCTCCTAAATGCTACAAGATGGATTTTTATTATTATTATTATTATTTTTTTTTTTTTTTTTACAAAATAAGAGAATTGTATAGGTTTGTTGATGATAAAATTAAATATTACAAGCAAATATTAATAAATATATTTATATATCGAGAAAAATTGGAGGTGCTGCAGTTCCGTAGTGCCTATGCATGAGCCGACCCTGGTTGTTATTATTATTATTATTATTATTATTATTATTATTATTATTATTATTATTACTATAAAATTCACTTCGATACTGTGTCAATCTCGATACTTTGATCATTCATATTCAATGATTCAAATATTCAACAAGTTACAGTTTCAAACTAAACATTTCAGGGGTGGAAGCATTAAAACTCTATACGAAGAGGACATCAAAGATGTAGACGAACGATGATCTTTTAAAAAATAACCTCGTCTTCCTTTTCTGATAGAGTACATTCAGAAAAATATGCTACAAATAAAGATTATGCATCCAGACAGTGCTCAATGACAGCGAATGCATCTGATTCAAAAGACTTTTTTACGATATTGCGGTGATATGTGCGGATGGTTATGAGACAGTCCGCTATAATCAATAAACGAGCAAAAACAAAACTCAAGTTGCTTTGCTCTCTCTCTCTAACGACTACCGAAACATCGTTATTGGGGGAAAATGCTTGAAAACTGCGCTCCAAACAAATGCACTGAGGTAGTTTACTGCAGTTTGGAAGCCATGCAGTGAACTGCAACTGCAAATAATCGTCCATCTTGCTATAACGTATCCGGATGTGATGCTGATATTTTAGGGGATGGTTGACTATCGTTTAGGGCCGTAAATATCCTCTTCAAGCTGCTTAATCACAAGATTAAAGTAAGGAAAAAAAAGGTACCTCACTTATTCTAGCTGAGAGCTAAAGTTTAAAGAAAAATTCTGTTGAAGTCTTTTAGCAATGGCCAGAGCTGAGTTTTATACTGAAACTTAAAAAAAATTAACTTCCCCTCCAGAAGTTAAAAAGACATACGATGGTATTAGAGTTGAACTGAAAACATCAATTCAACAAGAGATATATATATATATATATTTTTGAGCTAAAATCCTTTGTGACTTAGGAAAGTCTTAGACTTATATTTCACACACACACACACAAGTAAATCAACTTTTTTGTAGACACTGAAAAAACTGCTATACAAGAATGGCATTGCTCTGACTTCTTTTTTATTAGTGTAAAATATTATTTAAAGTTTATTTAGCATTTCAGTTGTATTTAAAATATTAAGTTATTTTAAATATTTTAAATTACTAAATATTTAAAATTGTAAATAACTTTTATCGAGATAATAAAACACCTTTTAGATTTTTGATTAAAATAATTTTATAATAAAAATAATTCTATTAATTCATAATATTAATATTGTTATTAATGTTTAACCATAGTATTCGATCCTACAATAAATGTTTGAGAAGAATGAATAACCATAGATCTTTATAAATAATTTTAGCCAAAGATCACAAATGATGTTTTATTAAGTAAATGCTATAAAAGTTTTAAATATTTTTTAATTTTAAAATAATTTATAATTATAATTTAAATATTAAAAAATCTGATACATTACAAAAAACGCCTTAGCCGTGGCATTTTTTCTAAAGAGCCCTCTTTCATTAATAGCAATTGAACTTAGCTTATGTGCAGAGGATAAACATGTTTTTTTTTTAATTGTCATTTTTGTAACAGTCTTATATCCTTTTTCATAATTTTGCTTCTGAAATTGTTCCGAATTTGGCATATATACACGCATAAAAAATAAAATAAAATGAAAAGAATGTGATATGCCTGAATATATGACCGAAACATCAGTGATCGATTCAATCTCTCTCCTTTGCTATAATAACGTTCAGCTCAACTATTTCGAATGTTTCTATCCGTGGCTATTTGCGCGAGCGATCGATGTTCACGCACATTATCTGAAAGTAGGCAAAACTGCATCCAAAGTAGCTAATGTGTAGAATTTTTTATCATCCCATTATTTCCCCATCCCTTTGCATAGAAATGTATATTTTTCTTTCCTATTCAGGAATAAATAATTACTAATCTCTGTGAAATAAGCAGATAAAAATTGAATTAGACTTCTTATACTCAGTTTAGTGGAAGACTTTAAAAAAATTTGCAGACTGGTAGCATCTCTCCACAGCCTTTTAGAAAAATAATAAAATGTTTGTTATTTATCTGCGAAGATTCTTGCTACTCTCATTGCTACTAGTATACGATTTAGAAGTTAAAAATCCTACAATTCTTTCGCTTTTAAATTAAAAAATCCGACAAATTTACTGTCTCGAATGTGAAAATCTTTCAAGAGATGTCAACTGATCCATGACAAAGGAATTGCTTCCCCGCAGTATAACAGGAAAGAGGTTGGGAATTGAGGACCAGCTGATCCAAAATTTATTGCACTTACTAAACTGCCACGAGAGGAGAAAAAGCAATCGAAGAAATTATCCAGGTGTGAAGAAAATATTTTCTCCTTCCCCATTTTCCCAGAATAGGAAATGAAAATGTCCTGAAGTATTTAATTTACAGTACTCCTCCTTCTTGGTTGTTTCTTTCTTTATTTTTTTTGTTAAATAATTAATGATATTTTATGTTAATTAGATTAAAGACTAGATTATGTTTTTTTTTAACTGTTTTAAATAAAAGTATTTCCTCGTGTACGAATGTCTGTGTATTTATTTATGGTTACAAATTCACATAAATGCTGTTGTCCACTCATTCTAAATTCTATTCTGCTTTAATATTGCCTTAGTTAGATTGTTTCTTTTTTAAAAAAAATTTATTCTAACTGTGAATTTTTTTTTATCTAACATCAATCAGCAACTTGCCCCCCCCCCCCCCCCTTCTAGACTCGTAGATCAGGTGCGCACTCATGAACGTAAGCCATAATGAAACGCATTTGCCAGTTGCAGGGTGAAGCTCCGTTTCCTAATTTGCTATGGAAACACTTCCTGTTAGGCGATAACTTCGTATCTTGCGAAGTTATTGGCAAATGGAAAATGTGCTCACCCACACGGCTCTTACTAAGAAGCACGAGTATAACTGCATCGGTATTATTCAGTATTAAGAAAGAGAGAAGAAAAGGGGAGAAAAATCCCCATTTTTTTCCCCCTTCGGTTATAAAACCACAGTGGTGCATAAAAGTGGTCTGTGTGTGCCCATAGTGGAGAACAAGGGCTGCGCGAGATCAGGTAAAGAGGCGATTATTTTATGATCACCCTTTTCCCACAGACTGACTCCTTTAACGATACTGTTCATCGCCTAGAACTAATCTTGATTCGATTGAGAAAAATCTACCTTCGGTCTTAATATGAACCAACATTGACACCCAAACTGCAACGAAATGTCTGCTGTTAGTTTTATACACAGTGTCCGGTTATTTCGTTTGGATATTTCAAGATCTCAGCAGCGTTTCTAGCGAGAAATGGCTCATGTAAATACATCATTCATGGCTTCAGAACCATTTCGATGTGTTTAAAAAATTGTACAGTACTTCATTTTAAGAGTTTTTCAAAATGGCCGCTTTCAGCCTGGACATACGTCCTTGATCTTTTACTTATAGAAAGCATAACCTTAAAAAACAGTTAACGCTGTTCACACATCTACATTCGCTCATTTCATCTTACATTGTTGGGTCATGTTTTTTTCATTTAAATCCAGTTTAAAGATTTTAACGGAAATGCGATTGATTGATCATAGTGACCAATTCTGCACTATCCGTTTGCAGAGAGAGAATTGCATCTTCAGGTTTTTGGTATGGTTGACTCCATGGAGAATCAACTATGCCTCATCGGTAGTCGGTAAGCAAAATACAAGAGTCGGACTTATTATTTATTATTATTTTTTTTTATGTGACTCCCATCCATCAAAGGTTTATTTGTAAACCTATAGTACATTGTTACATTGGATGGCCTAATGATTATTATTATTATTTTTTTTTTCATTTTCATTTCTACTCATGATCTACAATGCAAGAAACCCTTATAATGACTTTTTTGAGTAAAGATACGTTAGTTAGTCTCCCACAGAGGTGGCAGGATTTTGGGGTTTATTATTCGATTTATTATTGGGTTTATTATTCGGCAAAACATCAGACTGGTCAGAAGAACACACGCAGTTAACAGATATAATACAATGGCCTCATAACCTTGGTTATTTCCAGTCTATTGTTTTTCTGTCAACGTGTGGTATCGTTGACGATCAACTGATTGAATCACACATTTTCAGAATAAATATTCGACGGTAATTCAGAAGAACAACAATAGCCAGTTTACGAGGTAAGGGATTGCGTTTCATCTTTGCAAGTGTCTTTGTATCGTAATCGGAATTTTCACTGAAATTCTCAGGGAGAATTTTAGTAAATAAAGCCATAAAACGTCATTGGTGACTGCTTTGAGAGCCCCTTAAAAGCTATCCATAATTTCTGAAATGATTTAATTTTAAAATTCAGAAGAATTGATACGAAGAAGGGGAAACATTGGACATATCTAAATACGCGATAAAGACAGCATTATAATCGAGAACCATCATATGATAGATAATATTTCCTCGCTTTTATTTTTTAAATTATTATTTTATTTTATTTATTTAGTTGTAATTCTCCGAAAATAGCATTATTTTATTATATTTTATTTTTAAACACCTAATTTAGATTTCCACCTTTTACTGCGACATCTTCATTAATTAAATAAAATTTTAAACAATTAAATAATTTCATCGCGAAGTCTAGCGTGGTCATCTATCCCCCCCCGCAAATCTTCTTTTGCTGGGGGGTCTTCTCACTGTTCGCTTACACTCTTCAAATCCCATAAAATATGTAATAGTCGGTAACCTGACTCACAGATGGCGGTGGCGTCTAGATCTTTCTCAAAAGCGATTATTATTATTATTATGGAGAGATAACAGTAAAGTAGTAAGTTGTGGTCATTCATTTATTTATTCATATGGAATTTCCTTCCTTTTCTCCCCCGTCCCTATTGGGGCGAGTTGAGCCCCCTCAGGGGGGGGATTAAGTATTCATGGCTGTAGATCTGTGTTCACGGGGCCGGTTTGCCCGCTTGCAGGATGAAAAACCCCAGCTAAACTGGGGGGAAAAACCCTGCTGTCCACGTCCGGTTAACTTGGCTATGGCTGAGGAAGACCCTTAAGCTCTTCATGTCGGCAACGGGAATCGAGCCCAGGACACTCATTCCCCATGCATATGGTTGCGAAGCGCATAGCCACTACGCTAACCGCGCGGACGTATACGCTATTCTAAGTAAATATTCTGTTTATGTTATTTTATTGGGGATTATGTTGGGGACGAGAACAATCTTCCCTTTTCCTGCTTTCATGTATTTCGTCCTTCCTTCCTGTATTCCTTCCTGTATTCTGGTGTGGTCCACAAAGAACTCTGGAAACCGGAGGGGGGTGGTTGGGAGGACACTGCAGTGCCACTCCCAATCCCAAACGAATTATAATGTCCATTTTTTTCTATTCCTTAACTCTGACCGCCTGCAGATATCCGATGTAAAAAGAAAAAGTGTTCTAAGAAAATATGACGCTTTTAACATGAATAAATATTCACCTTAGGCAAGTCCAGAGCGTGACTTAGTTTTATTAAGCGGTCGAATTTTTTTCTGGTTGTCTCTCTTTCACCTACGATCTTGTGGGATCAGAAACCGACTTTTCATTCAGTTGAACTATCACGCAAAAAAAAAAAAAAAAAAAAATATGCTTTTAGTGACATTATCTTTTTTTTTTTTTTCTTCCTTAAGAATCCTGTTCGAGAAAAGATATAACACTTTATGCTTTTCGTGCAGTCTTTACCGTCTTCTAGTTACATAATGACTGCAGTAAAACTTTTAGAATTTTGTTATGATGCTTTGTGGTCAGTTAAGTTCCCATTTCGAAGCCTTTATATATGAATTGCACTTTTCTTTCATGAGTGGAATAACACTGTTCGCATGGTTTTAGTGCTCTTAGCATAAAATTATTTGCAAAAGTTATGTTAGCCCTTCAAATATATAAAACAGGATTACCAAAAGTTACCTGTAGGTCATGAGAAAGCTATTTGCAAGCAAATTGGAACTCAAAGTTATTCGTTCTATTCTTTTAGCAGTCGTTAGCATGGCTACCGATCTTGTAAACAAAGCTGATGATTGGAAATTAATAAAAATTTTGAATCAAAGTGATGAAAAATCATATTTAGTTCAAGATATTATACTTTAATTAAATTATGCAAACGCATAATTATAATTATACAAGATTTGAAATAATTTTGTTTGATTTTCATTTGGATGTATATCACCTAATGATAAGACTTGACAATTGGAAATAACTATGAAGCTTGCAGCGCCCCCTTTATCACTGATATAAATTATAAAAGATTGCGAAGAAAACCGATATAGAATAAAAGGTTGTATTGTATAATAATTTCAATAGTTCTATGATAAATATTTAATTTACTCACGCTTATCAATGTTTGCTGCGACCCCCATAATCTTTTTCACGACTCCAAGAGGATCACAACCCATAATTCAGAAACGAATTGTCTAATACACAAATCATATATAAAACCACTTTTTGTGGGTAAGTTCACATGTTGAATGCTATTGTTATTGCCTTCTCAAGTTAAAAATGTTATCTAAGCGTCTTTTAAGATTTACTTTGATTTTATCTTAAAAAAAGTATTGTATTAAATATTTTATGTCTTTTAAAAAAATTATGTAACATTTTATGTAATATAAAATAAGTTTAAGTAAAATATACATGGATGCCATTTAATATTTTGAATATGAGGCCATAATAAATCTAAGGAAATTAAAATAATGTTTATTGTCACAGAAATGTGATGAGTGTAATTTCTTCCGATTTTCATTAAATTAAATTAAATATCAAAAATATTATCATCCAACAATCGTTCTTTACTAAAATTACTTTGAAGATACATCTGGATGTGATATTTCAGACTGAACATTATAACACATTAACGACGTATATACCGCTTGAACAGATCCCAAACACATAAACATGCGTTCATTTTATTTGATCTGAAGTATCTCCTGGTTCCATCTTATTCGCTCTAAATAGCTAGGTCAGTAGTCCTGATTCATTGCCTGCCAACAATCATGAAATGGAATTTTCTAAACATTACATAACTGCAAGGTGTGGTGGTTTCGTCTCAGTGATGCTGTATCGTTTTCATTAATTAACACAGCGAACGTTTATTCTTAGAAAAACGTTTGCAGTTGGTGTAGTGGTTAACAGTTAAGGAAAACGAGGTCAGAAACTCCGATTAACGTTACATGTTGATCTGGTAGATTTCTGGTCTCATCATGTTCATCCAACTTATTCAGTCTCAAAATCCTTCATGAGAAGTAACCGATGTTATTTACGCATCTGTCTTCAGCATCAGCAACATCCCTCCAAATTGTCATCGTCACTTCAAAAGTTCTTAGAAAATTCTTCGCGTCCTAGACGGTATTCAAAACCTGGGGTTTCTGACCAAGGGTATCATTTTTACCAATTGAGCTCTTTTCTAATATTCTTACTATATATAAATCTGGTCGGACCCTCCTTTTCTTCACAACATTACTGCAAAACTTATCTTAGAAATTAGGGGGAAATATATAAATAACGCTGTTGGACACGATTTCTGTTCATCTGTGCAACACCTCTTTCTCACCGATATGGCATATCGCAACATTACGTAAAGATAAAGCTGACCTTGCGTCATTCTTCTCATCCAACTCCTACATATGACCAATATATTATATAATATAAAATAAGTTTAAGTAAAATTAAACGTTGCACTAGACATGGACTTCTGTCAGAAAATCTTCAAATAATCTTGATCAACCTCGATGATGCCAAAAAGGATTTTGGTCCTAATGGTATACTACCAATTGTGTTACTCCTGCACTTGTCACGTGTGCATTATATTTTACTCAGCTGGCATCCACTTCACTTTATATGAGCTTGCGTCCATCATAAAATACGTAATTTGCTATAAATTTATACAGAGAATTAAATAAAAAGTGTCTACAATCAAACTATTAACCTGTCGCTGTGCTGTGTAGAGTAATCAAAAAAGGTTATCAGCAGCCAACTTCTTCAACACCTTAAAAACTATCAACTAATCAGTGACCAATACGAATTCCTCTAATGAAGATCCACAGCAAATGCCCTTGTCTTTACCACCCACCTCTAAACACAGGGAATCGAAAGGTTTGTAGAAACCTCTACCGTTGCACTCGACATTTCTAAGGTCCTCGACCATGCAATTTACATTGTCGGGATCTTCCTTTTATTCTTTATAACTGGATTGCCAATTTTTTCTTGGATCGTTCGCTCCATGGGATGGCGGAGAGTATTCTTTCTTAAGATTTTCTTAATAATGCAGATCATTTCACCCACCCACTTCCTTTATATATATATATATATAAACGACTTGCTTTCACTGACTTCAAACCAGTGACGGCCGGTGAACATTTTAAGTGGGGGTGCTGCATATACAAAATAAGATTTTAAAAAAAAAATTCATTTTTTCCTAATCAGTAACCAATTTATTAATAAATAAATTTACATGTTAAAACATTTCTTTATTAAAAATATTTCACCCTCACCACTTACAAACACCAATAATAAAAGTTTCATATCTCACAGAAATAATGCGCATCGATACACTGCCCAAATGAGCAGTGTCAATCATAAACGAATATTGGCGAGTCTAGCTGCAACTGGCGCTATAATTCTCACTGCGTTAGATTGCATTTGTTTCGTGTAACCATAACTGAAAAAATATAATTCTTTTCATATTTTCAACAGTGACACTCGTCATAATTCAGTCTTGTATCTATAATAAATAAATAATTATATGTTATTTTAACAAAATAAAATAAGATTTGCAAAAAATAGTTCACCCTCACCACGACCATGCGCCAATAAAGAATAACGCTCGCAAGCATACACTGCCCAAAGAGCAGTGTCAGATTCACTAGTTACGTGCAATGAGAAGCTCAAACGAATATCGGCGAGTCCGGCTGCGATTGGTTGAACGTGATATAACGTGATAATTCTGACACTGCGTTAGATCGCAGTGCATTTGTGTCGTAATCTAAAGCGTTAATCGAACAATTCCAATCATTAAATATTCAATCGATGTCGAAACATAAGCTGTAACCTTTAACATGTTGTATTGCATTTATATAATGTTGTTAGCATTGTTATTATTTATAAACACAAACAAAATTTAAATGTTTAATTTTTTCCTTGGGGTGCTGCAGTGTCACAGTGCTTATCTACGGGCCCCCACTGCTTCAAACCCTATTCACAGTTTAACTGATGATAGAACTCTCCATTCATACGAAAAAAACCTTGCAGGGTTAAAACATCATATGCTTCAAGATCACCTACCATGGATGCTCTTGAACCTCCCCTTCTCAACAAGGCATTTGTCATTGATTTTGTTACTTCTAGTGTGTGTTGTAATGATGGATCCAACTTTTCATAACAATACTACTTCAGTATCTATATTTGGGAAAAAAAAAAAAGGTGTACAAATAACATTTATTGTACAACTCCTAATTCTGTTAACTAATGAATATCATAATTTGAAGTATAAAAATTGTCGTTGTATTCGGCATGAATAGTGGTTTCGTCAGTTATTTCATACATCAATAGCAGCTCTTTGTTTTCTGCATGAAACATAATTCTCTTATGAGAGTTGAAAAAAATTTTTTTTTTCTTTTTCTCAGTGGATCATATGATTGTCTGATATTGTATTTAAATTCCATACAAAAACAAAAGTAAAACAAAAACTACATCACTAAACATAGGATGCACTTCCAAAATTCGTTTTTCGAGTCATAATTATGCTAATCATCAAAAAATTTAAAACGTGAAAGTAAATATCTTCCTTTTGTGTTCTATAAGGAATAATTAATTTCCTTTCCGGGAGTAAATATCTATCGTTGCTTGGTCATAGCCGATCACAACGCCCTCTTACTTTTTTTTTTTTTTTTGCTAGATGGGTGAAGTAAAAATGCTTTTCATATTCCCCGTTATCTGTAAAGAAAATGTATGGATGGGTAATATAGGGCTATAAGCTCTGATCATGGCAGGAGGGTAACTGCAACAGCCGAGTCTCAGTTAAGACTTCATTGGCTACAGCACTGCCATCCATTACCCTCCCTGGGTACTTATTTTAGTCGCCTCGTATGACATGCATGGGCTACAGTGAGGCTGGTATGTAAGTAAAGCCCTCTCTAAAAATTAAGACGATCCCCCGAACCACTCCCTACGAATGGCCGAAAGACCGTCCAGCTCATCGTTGGTTCCACTCAGTGACGCCCCCCCCCTACTGAGCAGAACTGCTCATATTCCATGGAAAAGCATCCACCGACAGGCCCCTCACGGGCCACGCTGGAGAACACTCTTCCCAGAGACTCAAAATGATCTCTCAGGGCAAACCTCCCGAAATCTAAGCTCCCCCCTCACCGGGAGCAAAATTCCGGAAGAAACCTAAGAGAAGAATAGTCCCACTGAGTTGCAGTGGGACTATTCTTATCCCGGCCACCACACGGGTGTCTTCTTACTTATGACAGAATACACATAATACGTAATTCTATTATACAATAACATTCTTGGGGTCAAGATAATAATTCCAGTATTTAAAAATTCTTAAGGCTCGTCGTCCGGTAGCATCCTCTAGCATGAGGGTTGCAGCAGATGAGCAGCTCTTCTCCATTTCTCTCTGTCTGTCGCCTCTGTCATTCTTAAATCAGCCCATTTCACGATGTCATTGAACCACTCTCTAGTTGGTCTTCCACGTCTTCTCTTTCCCTTATAATACAGTTCTTGTCAGGTGTCCCGAAGAACCTCTCAGAAGATGTCCTGCAAATGTGGTCTTTCTTTGCGTAGTATTCTTGAGCAGTGTTCTTTCCATCCCAACTCTTCTTAAAACTTCTTGATTTGATATTCTCTCTGTATAGGTAATCTTTTCCATCTTTATATAACACCACATTTCCAATGCATTAATTCTTTCCATATATCCCTTTCTGAGTGTCCATGACTCACTCCCATAGCTTGTAATACTCCAAACTGTTGCTTTAACTATTCCAATTCTAACACCTATTTTAATATTCTTGTTTATTAAAATTCTCTTCATTTCTATAAATGCCGATTTAGCTTTGCCTATTCTATTTCTAATGTCCAACTCTGAAGTTCCTTTCTCTGAAATCCAGCTACCTAAATATTGAAATCTTTCCACTTCTAAAATCTTTCCTCTACATCTTATTTTTACATTATCTCCTATTTTTCTACCCATTATCATTATCTTGGTCTTTTTTGTGTTAATTCTTAGTCTATACTCTTTACAAGAGTTTTCAATTCTTTGAACATTTTGTTGTAATCCATTTTCACTTTCTGCCATCACCACTACATCATCCACATGTCTTAAGTTATTAATGATTCTTCCATTTATTTTTATTCCTTCTTCTACATCCTCAAGTGCCTATCTAAGCATGTGTTCATTATAAAGGTTAAACGATAATGGTGATAACTTGCATCCTTGTCTAACTCGTCTCTCCACCGGGAATTCTACTGTTACCTCACATTTACACATACTGACGCTGTTTGTGACCAATATAATCTCTTTAAAATTTCCAAGTCATAAGAGTCAATATCAATATTTTCTAGAATGTCAAAACGCCTTTTATGTTTCACTGTATCAAATGCCTTTTCAAAATCTAGAAATCCCCAAAACAACTTTCCACTATGGTTTAGTGTTTTCTCCCCAATAATTCTTAGACTCTCTGGTTCCTCTGTTGGTTCGGAATCCAAATTGTTCCTCATTCATTTTTTTACTGTTTTATTCTTAATTCTCTTCCTAAAATTATTTGCCATAACACTTCCATACCTTTTCCACCTATACTCCTTATAAGTTCTATCTGTATACCATCTATTCCAGGGGATTTTCCTTCTTTCATCTTTTGAATTGCTAGATTCAATTCCTCCCTCATGATGTACAGCCTCTGTCCACTATGCTCTTTCATTTGATTTTCTCCTCTTCCTCTGTCTTCATAAAGTTTACTTCCATATTCTTCCCATCTCTGTAATATCTTATTTTTTTCTATCAGAATTTCACCTCTTTCATTCTTGACTGTTCCACTCCTTTCCATCTTTCTCCTTCCTGTCATCATATTAATGTTTTTATAAACACCTTTTATGTCATTTCTTTCTTCCTTTGCTGTTGTATCTTATTTCATCTAACCATTCTTCCTTTTTCCTTCTTATCTCTCTTTGTATCTCCCTACTCAAGTCTTTATACTGTTTTTTTTTTCTCCCCTGTTTTTCTGTTAACTAATTTTCTTCTTTGCGATATTTTCCTCAAAATATTGTCCTTCATCTATGGCTTCTTTCTCTTCTCTCTTTCCTCTTCTCTTTTGGCTAAATGTAATTCTACAGCAGTAATTATGTCTACCTTCAGAATCTTCCATTTTTCACTTATATCATCACTTTGTTATATATTTCTCTCATTCATTCTCACGATCGCAATTTTAGAATAAATTGTCAGTATTATTATGCTAACAATTTATTCTAAAATCGAAGAAATTATGAAAGAATTAAACCAAGAACCAGTAATAGAAAAAATTAAAAAATATAAACATAAATGAATGGATGGAACACGTTCAAAGAATGAAAACAGAAAGATTACCAAAACAAGCCTTAAAGTACAAGCCATTAGGAAAAGAAAGCCAGGATGTCTTCTTAAACGATTCAACGATGACTTCTAAGGCCGGAACAGGCCATGCTAGGCCTAAATTCTTTATTGATACGCATGATGATGATGATATATATATATATCAAATATATATACAAATCGTACAGGAAGTTGAGATGGTTTTAAAACGGTAATAAGAGAATAAACTAACAATGGAATCTATCTTTTAATAAGCCAAATTCAAAAGATATTAACTCTCCCATTTTATTAACTGGAAAGCTAATATTTCTACAATTATATTTCCTTCCACAATAAATTCCTCTTTTTTTAAAATTTCCGTGAAAACATAATTACCGCTAGATGGCGTCATCACAGAAACACTAGTCTAATTGTTTCCAAGAGGCTCTAACAATCGATATTTGGGTGATTGGAAAGGAGAGTCGAATTGCCATTATCTAGTGACAATTTCTCGCGACTGGATGGTTTTAATACTTTTTAAATGTATGGATTTTACTTATCAGAAATCTACCATAATAAAACTTCCTCTTCTCTAGTCTTACGTTTTTTTATTCTGGTTTTTTTTTCTTTTTTTTTTTTTTTTTGAAAATACCTTTATCTCCACTTGTTAAGGAAGACGAGTCTCCTGGGCGTCCACATCCACGAACGCTGCAGTAAGTTAGACGGAGATGGCAGCGCAATGAAGAAGCCGTGATCTACGAGAAGGCGTCTTTCCCTGATAAGCTCATATCCGCCGGCGGAACACAATAATTTAGGTCGTCTTCATTTCTTGAATGGGGGGAAAACGAAAACTTTGAATCCAAAACCGCCCTTGCAAGTACAAGGCCTCGACGGACTACTGAATTATAACGTTTTGCAAAGACGAAGCGCCTCCTTTTTTCTTATTTGTGATCGCTGTAAATATACAAAGGAAACTGTTCTTTTCCTGAAGTCTGAACGAATGTTGTCACGATATTCTGAAAGTAAAGTGTTGATTTAGTTTATTAACTTGTCACGAAACATGCTTAGTAGTATAGCATGTTTCGCTTTTCGATATTTTCCTTCTAGCCAGCAAAGGAAAAAAAAAAAAAATTTGAATTCATAAATATGGTCCTATTAACGTTTTCCTTCTAGACAGCAAGTAAAATAAAAAATAATAATAATTAAAATAATGAAATCATAAATATGCGTCTTGTTAACAACTAAGAAAACAGTTGCATCTCGGAAACGACAATGAACTGGGTAAACCTGTTCTTCTACTTACTAGATGAAGCGGAGATGCCAAAGCGCACAATCCAGAGTTGCCTATGGATGAATTATTCTTTTGCGAATAATTTCTGATAGATTTTGAAGCAAAAACATAAACGATACAAGAAAGAAAATTACTAATGTTCAATTTTTAATCATAATTGATTGACAAATTAGCTAGTGAATGATTTAATTACGTCGAACAAAGACCATGCTCTTCATCTTCGGTACATTTTTATTTTCAAGACCAGCTTCAAATTATAATCTCCACGCCAAAAGAGGGTGGTGGAGATATTCTAGTTCCTACCTGTTGGTTGGATAACGGGTATGCAATCCACTCAGCCAATCTAGCGAGCATTTAGAGCGAATGAATGTTAATTCCAGCAAGCCTATTTGGTTAGCATATACGTGGGACTGGTAGCTGTATGATGTCTCGTTCAAAATGTATTCTGATCATCTTATATTCTTACGATTTACCAGATCATCATTGTAATTCGTGTGTCCATTAATGGTCGATTTCTTTTCCCATAAGTCCATGGACTTTTTCAGATCTATAATATTAAGTTCATGTAGTTGAAATAATGGTACTATGTTGTTGGTATTAGAAGTTTCCTAATCACAAGTAAGTTAAGTCGTTACGTAAACTGAGCAGTTGATGATATGGTTCAAAAGCCACGTCTTTTCAGTGTGACGATATATGAAAAGGGATTGCTGAGATTGGTTTTTAATGTAGAACTTAAATTTTCTCTTATGGCGCCATAAATCAAAGACCGAATTCGATTAAGAAATTCTGTGGGATCGCGCTTTGTTTCATGTAATCCAGATTTTCCTTTATTTTAGTTCTTGCGTGTGTTTTTTTAGGTCAACTAATCCACTGATAACAAGTAGATGTTCCAATAAAACCTTTTCTACAAATTATTTTCCCCCCCTTCAGTTATAGCTTTTGTGCTACTTTTGGCAATTTTAAAAAATTTTATAGAGAGATTTCTGCAATCATTGCTTTGGCATTTAAATATGTATCAATTGATTATACATATTTAAAGGCCTTCGCTTTTTAAAATTATATTGCCTTCGAATGTTAGCTAATTAATTTCGTTCTCATTCGTTCAAACTGAGACATTAAAATGCATTTTTTTCCATAACTGAGACAAACTACAGATAATTGTTATGAAATTTGATTTTTCTGCCTCAATGATTGCCATTTGCAGCTTCTGAAACAATCTGTAGTCCATTACCATTTCATATGTACTTGTTGACACACTCTAATATCTGGGGTAATTTGACTATGCACGATCAATTAATGAATAGGTTTCACACTGAGAACGAGATTAGGGTAGAGTTTGAGAAGGAAAGTCTATAAAAGCATCACTATTATTCCTGAAATCCCTCTTTCGATAATGTTTCAAAAACTAATGAACACATCTTTCATTTCTTTCATTACTGAAGATAATTCAGTTGTTTTACTTTCTTCTTCTGACTCTTTTAATTAATTATTCATATGTGACGTCATTTTGAGGCTGTATGGTCACTCCCATATCTCATTGGGTTTTGGGAGTGAATCCTTCTCCTAGAAGCAATGGTGAGATCACAGATGACCTTTCCACAAACAGTTACAAACATCCAGGCCCCGTAGCTGGATTCGAATCCGCAACCTCTTGGCTGGAGAGGATGCGCTAACCACCCGGCCAACCAAGCCGGCTGATTCTCCCCGCTTCTTAAATGAATTGAAATTCACACCTTTTATCTCATTTCATCTTCCTTTTACCTTCTTTTACGTTGCGGTGTCGAGGGTTTATTAATCATCGGACCTCAAACCATTCACAGGATAAGGTGGTCAGCCCTACGCCCCGATGTATTCTATGTCCGTAATGTTAGTTCTCAAGGCCGGTTTGCCTGCTTTGCGGGGTGAAAAACCCAAGGATAAACTGGGAGGAAAAACCCTGCTGTCCACCCCCAAGACCGGCTAACTTGGCTATGGCTGAGGAAGATCCTTCAGCTCCTCACGTCACCGACGAGAATCGAACCTAGGACACTCTTTTCCCAGGCATATGGTTGCGAAGCCCAAAGCCACTCGGCTAACCGCGCGGACTTCACACCTTTTTATGCTATTTTTAATGTGCAAAATACCCTTCCTAGTTGTTCCTCTGGTAGTCTTTTATTCGTCATTGAGAAAGACATCCAAATTGTTATGGCTGTACTTCTGCTTGCACCTGTCAGATATTATACAAGTTTGTGCTATGAAAGGCTAGTTAATTGGTCCAATTGCTCCGATAGGTCTTCCTGAGCAGTCGCCTATGCACCTTACTAGATCAGATTCCTATTTAAGGTCCATAATCAGTTTTCAACTCCCCTCTCCAAAGATCAGTTTTACGATGTGCTCTTAATTCAGGTCCTACCTAGATAACATCAGCACAAATATAGCCCCCCCCCCATATCATGGACTACTAATCAATACCATAATTCTCAGATCTCGTGTAGCAAGTATATTATACCTCTCGATGTTTTTTTGTGAGACTTTACTCTATATTATTATGCCTCTTTGTGTGTGTGTTTGGGAATTAAAAATCCCAAATCCTGAAGAAAAAAAACAACAAAGACTTCTACCTACGTATGAAAGACTGACTAAGACCATTCTAGGACAGAATTCGAAACTAGATCTTCGCAACCAAACGGCAAATGTCCCATCATCTTTGCCACTGAGCTACAGACATTCATAAGTAGCCAATGGGTAAAAGTATTTTTTCTCATACTACACGTATCTGAGTTGACTTCTACTAGGTTATAATAATAATAATAATAATAATAATAATAATAATAATAATAATAATAATAATAATAATAATCCAACTTTTTGTTACTAGATCGATGCCATCGTCGAAATTAGTAATATTATTGACGTATAACAAAATTCTACAATACAATATTTTTTCTTCACTCGCTAGGTCTCGATTTTATCGATTTCTCCATATAAGGATGTTGCAGGTATTAGTGTAATTTCGTGCCCTCCATGAGGAACCTATCAACTTTAGATTTTAGTTTATGAATCAGCACGATTCTTAATGTCCGTAGGAAGTGCCTTCTCACAACCACATTAGTTTAATCAGTAGATTATTATTATTATTTTTATTATTATTTTTTTTCTTGCAAACTGTAAATGATGTTAAAAGAATCAATAATCATATCGACATTAACAGGCAGTTGATTCAATAAATAAATATAAATGATACGCCAAAGTACATTCTGACTCACATACACAAAGCGTTTTTCTACAGATTAAACTAAATTCTCACAACCACATTAGTTTAATCAGTAGATTATTATTATTATTTTTATTATTATTTTTTTTCTTGCAAACTGTAAATGATGTTAAAAGAATCAATAATCATATCGACATTAACAGGCAGTTGATTCAATAAATAAATATAAATGATACGCCAAAGTACATTCTGACTCACATACACAAAGCGTTTTTCTACAGATTAAACTAAATTTGTCATTTAGTGGGTGATTTTAATCGAAGTCAATAATTTATATAAAAATAATTCTTCTAGTTTTAGATTTTTACAAGTGGTAGCACATATAACCAATAAATCTTTGATTTGTTGGTTTCTCAAAATCATTTTTCACTGAACATTTAATGTTTCGTCCATGAATGATATATTGTGTATTTTATCTGAACAAAAAATGAGGGAAAAAAAAAAGAAGAAAAAATTTATTTTGCAAAAACGTCAAAGAAAGGGAAAAAAAATTCTCAAAACTAAAGTTTGGATTATGTTCATTAGTTCAATATTGCAACTAGCGCTGATCTGTTTCCTCCCTACATCAAAGCGATGAAAAACTAGAAAGCTAATTTTAGCGTTCCAGTTTTATTAGAATTCAATTCGTTTCAATTCTAATAAATTAGTGTGAATATTGTTATTAATATACCTTTATCATATATAAACGTAATAAAAGGTTTAGACATTTTTATAAAATTCTGAATGTTTTCCCTTCTTAGTTGATATTTACATTATACACCATAAAAATTCAAATATCCGAAAGAATAAAATGGCAATATATAGATTTTTTTTTTTTTTTTTAGGTGGGAATCAATCAACCGTGAGATGCTGATTGATTTTCAATCCAATACCCTTGGAGGGTAATGGATAGCAATGCTGTAGCCAATAAAGTTCTAACTGAGGCTCGGCTATTGCTGTTACCCTCCTGCCATGATCAGAGCTTTAATTAATAGCGCAATAACACCTTATCCCTACACTGTCCTCTACAGATAACGGGGAAGATGAAAAGCATTCTTGCTTCGCCCCTTTAATCCAGTCCTTATAAGGACTATAAGGATTAATTTTTTTTTTAATTATTAAATTTAGAATATTACTTTCTGAATGAAATTTGTGCAACAAGGGAAAAAGACCCTTGGAGGTAATGGATGGCAATGCTGTACCAATGAAGTTTAACTGAGGTTCGGCTGTTGCTGTTACCCACCAGGGGCGCTGAGATTCGAGAGTTTTGAGTTCGCTCTCTTAAGGTTTTTGCCTTAAGGGAGCAGTTTGAGTCTCCGGGGAGAGTGTTCTCTGGCACGGCCCGCTGAGGGGCTTTGTTGGTGAATGCTTTTCTTCGGAATTTGAGCGGTTCTGCTCGGTGGTGGTATGTGTGGTGGTAGGCCAATGCTGAGATGGACGGTCCTTCGCTCACGATTGAGTGGCCTAGGAATCGTCCGAATTTTTAGAGACGGCTTTACCTTTAAATATGGCAATGCTGTACCAATGAAGTTTAACTGAGGTTCGGCTGTAACCCCGTGGGGCGCAGAGATTCGAGAGTTTGAGTTCGCTCTCTTAAGGGAGCAATTTGAGTTCTCCGGCACGGCCCGCTGAGGGGCTTTGTCGGTGAATGCTTTTCATCGGAACATGAGCGGTTCTGCTCGGTGGTGGAAGGCCATCACTGAGTGGAGCCAACGCTCAGATGGACGGTCTTTCGCCCACGATTGAGCAGACTAGGGATCGTCCGAATTTTTAGAGACTGCTTTACTTTAGCATATCTACAAGGGAAGGACTTTTATCTCAGAGAATTGCAAAATGCAGTAGCGTTGTAACAAGTGCATAGCATTTGTGGGGAATATGTAGAATAACGTGTAAGTCACATGGTTCTACCTCAATTCATTCATGGTGATTATGACAACATTTCAGCACACCCTCGTAATTGCCTAATCCAACACAGTTCATTAAGAGGAGGGACAAAATATCGCATGTTAACATATATGAAAATAGTTAGCACGATATTATTCACAATAAGGGAGAAGCAACGAATTTTTGGTGTCTAGATTAAGCTGGAAAAAATTGAAAAAAATGTCTGGCTTTGGACTTCATTTGCTTCTGTCACTATGGAGATAGTAGTTCACCCATTCCGTTTTTTTTAATTAGATTTAAAATATTCTAGACACCAACATCTTTTTCTTTTCCCCTCATAATACCTTTAGATGAGAGAGAATATTATCTTCCTCCCCATCTCCAAAATGACACAATTATCAAATGCCAATTATAGTAACCCAGAGCAGACATTTGTGCTAATTTACGTCAATAATTTATCTGGATTCTAATTGCTTGGGTCCAAGTCCTTTGCGCCTCTGATAGATCAGCTGAGATAAATGAGTTAACGCACGCACAAAAAATCCTTCAACACTAGAGGCGACAACGAAGGCTGATAAGTCCCACGAAGTATCCACCGCCCCCCAGGTACACAACACTTTTTGACCCACGTTTATATTTCAGTCCTGTGCGCTAACGATTTCTCTCTTCGACCAGTAAATATTCGTCAGCAATTGGGACTCTCTTCTTTCTTAAAACTAACACGTCTTAAGGTGCCTCTGAGACACTCCAGGCCGAGCTGATAACAGGAACCGGCAGCGTTGGTTAACTTCAACTTATCCACCAGCGAGCAATCTGCGACATATCTCCGACTTGACGGAGCTCCAAATATTGTTAAAAAGGGGTCAACAGTTTCGACCAATCAGCGAATGAGCAGTGCTTGATATACACGACTTGAGAAGGACAGTGTGTAGGTGGCACGCAAGAGGGACTGACGTAGCAGGAAATTTGTATGGTGTGTAATCTAAAATGAGTTGTAAATGAGGGGGAATTCGTAACGCAGCGTTTACTGATAGCGCATAACGAATTCCAGATTTAAAGCTGTAAACGCTTTATATAAAGACAGATAAGTTCAGATTTACTGTTTCTAAATTCATGAAAACAGTCTCGCTACTACTTCTTAGTTAATTTGACTGTTTCATTTAAATTTTTGTCAGAATTTTAAGATGCTACAGACAGCATTCAGTGTTTCAGCTGAATACAAACATTGGGAAGGTCATTATTGTTTAAAGAGCATGTCTCTTTATGTCTAAATTATTTTGACAGGTTAAAACATGTATGACGCAATCCATTTTATATAATTTATAATTATCTTTTAATTTTTCTCTAAAATAATAATGTAACTTATATTTTTATTAAAAATCTTAAAAATATATTTAATTATTTTAATTTTTTTTTAAATTCTAAAGATAAATTACAAACACCTTTAAATATTTCCTATTATAATATTACATCAAATATTTGAAGTCACTAATTTGCACTTGGGAAAGGAGAAGAAGAGTCCTTTTTTAGGATTTCCAGGGTAACGGATGCAATGCTGTAGCCAATGAAGTTTTAACTGAGGCTCGGCTATTGCCGTTACCCAGTCATGATTAGAGCCTTTAGCTCAATTTAGCTCAATAACACCTCATCCACGCAGATTTTCTTCATTCAGATGACGGGATAAAGAGTCAAGGACTCAGTCCATCTCCCAGTTCTTTTAAGAACTTAAAAAAAAAAATTGCAGTTGGTACGGTGGAAAATCGACCGTGAGATGCGGTGATTAATACCCTTGGAGGGTAATGGATGGCAATGCTGTAGCCAATGAAGTTCTAACTGAGGCTTGGCTATTGCTGTTACCCTCCTGCCATAGAGCTTTATTTTCGTAAGTGAACTCTCAGTAGGTTCGTACATAAAATACTAATAAAGAGTTTAAACGTTCTTTAAGGTGAATTTTTATTTATTTCACATCGTATTTTTAGACATTAATAATGTATGCTATTTTTCTGGGAAGTCCTGTTGACCTTTCTTACAAAATGGAGTTCACCCTGGGGTAATAAAAAACACAAACAAATTATTTTGTTTAATAGAAAATCAACTTGAGGCTCGTTTGATCCAAACAAAGGTGATAAAAGTCGGAAAACAATTTACGGCGCAGTTGCTCTTACTTTAGTTTTCTCAAAAACCGTACAGAAGGTAATCAACAGCCAACTTCTTCGCCACTGGCACACCAGTTAAGTAAAGAACAACAATATGGACTGCACTACTCTAGGTGCACAGTCTTCTTCTAGCCTTCACCATTGGACCTTCTACCCATTGCAATTAGGTTGTCAGCTTTCTTTCTGGTCACTCATTATGGGCGTGGTTTCCTGTAGTCAGGATTTTCTCACCAATGCACGACTGACCGCTTTCTCCTTTCTCCCACTCTCTTCCTGTACACAAATGACCTACTCTGACTGCCTTCGAATCCCATTCACAACTTTGCTGATCACAGCACCCTCCATTCCGTTTCCTTATTTTCACGAAACTTGTATGACAAATCATTAGAAGCATCAAGCTCTTCCATCACCATTATCCAGGTTGCTTATTCTTCGGCTGAATAAGGATACTTTTGTGAACTGCGGCACTACCAAAAGAGAGGCCTGTCATATCTCGCATCACTTCCTCGTTCTTTTGCTAACACCCAGATCTCCAGACGCGATCATATTTCTAACATTAAACTGACACCTCAAGCCTTTCCTTCCACAAAACGTCTCAGTACTTTCCCACTTAGGACGCTACTCAACTGTACAACTTCTAACGCTATTAAATCCCAAATCCGTCAAACCATAGAATAATCTTTGAATCAGCGCACCCAAACCTCTCTAAGAGTGTTCGGTCCGATTAATCGATGATCCCTGTCTTCGATCCACTCTAATCACTCGCATTCAGAAGCTTCTTCCTTATATCTTTTCTGTGGTATTTTTCGTGGACGGCGTTCTGTAGAACATCATCATTCCTCCTTTCATTTTTCCAAGATTGTAATAACAAAAGCGGCTATCCGACAACATTCAGCTTCAAACTTCTCAAACCAACTTCGGAACCGCCTCCTTCACTCTGTCTTCCCCAAAGACTACAACCTTCTGCTGTTCAAGAAACACAGCACTGATGCGCTAGAAGGGCTTGCGACCTTTCATATGTAGTTCGATAATAATAATAATAAGAAGAAGAAGAAGAAGTGAACGCATATATTAAATATCCGCTGTCTGCCCAACACTCGTGATTACTTTTCTAAACCAGCTGTAGACTTCAGCTACTAAGTCCGACTACAGATACGAGACCCTCCGTTGGCAATGTGCCAAGAAGAGTCAGTTCGTGTTGAAACGGGGAGAAACCTATAAGGTAATTACCACAAGCGAGATCACGTGCTTTGTACGTAAATTTTCTAACTGTTGTACAAGCAAAATAGTTACCATTTAAGAACTAGAATTTTCATAAAAGAAAAGCTAATTTTCCGACTTATAATCATAAACAACTCATCCCACAAGACGGATTGATTACCCTACTATCGGAATGGATTCTGTTTCTTCTGACATGTGCACAAGTGTCGAAGGGTCTCGTGTCTGTGGGCGTAGCGTACAGTACGAGTGCTGTGAGGCCAACATTAACACACATTAACTTACTCGAAATAAAGAAGTTTCTCTATTGAGCCGCAGTACAGACTTATTTGAAAGCACATAAGAAAATATGAGGACTAGACAAAATGTTCCAGGACTGACCGAAGTGTAATTTGACTTAGTTGCAGATCGTGGTTGCTCCCTTCTAAGTAGCTTCTTGCAAATGAGAATATGGAGGGATACTGTGATGAACGCCACTTCTTGGAATCAATTCCCCCCCCCATCTTTCTAACATTGTCGTCAACCCGAACTCGAAAAACTGCAAGCTGCCATGAATAAACTATAAAATTCAGAGTAATGAAGCAGTGCAATAATGTATTAGTGTAACAAGTCGTACTGTCAATGGTAGGTGCCACTAAGAATTTTTGAGTTTAGACCTGGTGTAGTCTTTGCATTCTTACTTTCTTATTAATCTTCATGATATAAACAAAATATTTTTACTTGACCAAATACCTACTTTCCCCTCACAGTTGTTATTAGAATTGAAGTAATTCATGTTTTGGATTATTATTTTAGAGTTTATTTATTTATTTTTTTAAATGTTGTTTCTGAAGTTGAACGCACAGTTTCAAAAATTTCTTTATCAGAAATTGAATCCTCTATAACTGAAATATGTAAACACCTTATTGAATTTGGAATATTCCAAAATCACCCGAAATTTCCTTAATCCTTATAAGGACTGGCTTAAAGGGGCGAAGCAAGAATGCTTTTCATCTTCCCCGTTATCTGTAGAGGACAGTGTAGGGATAAGGTGTTATTGAGCTATTAAAGCTCTGATCATGGCAGGAGGGTAACAGCAATAGTCGAGCCTCATTTAGAACTTCATTGGCTACAGCATTGCCATCCATTACCCTCCAAGGGTATTAATCACCGCATCTCACGGTGGATCAATCCATCCATCACTCGAAATTTCCTCAATTAGAACGCAATTTTCCTAATTGTGATATAAAATATTTGAAGGTGTTTAATAACTTTTTAAAAAATCCAAAAAAATTTAAAGTAATTAGAAATGTTTAAATTATTTTCCAAATAAAATCTAATTTACACAGTTATTTTTAGAAAAGTTATAATAATTCCTATTAATAAACTGTGTAGCAATATAATATTCTTCAGTTTCAAACTCAACTATGTAAAAACTATAATGTAAATTGCATAATAGTTTTCACCTAGCGAATACTTGATGGATTCTATCACCAGAAACTCTGTATTTGCTCGAGAATGATAGCCCATTATGAGGTTAAGTCTTCCTAAAGTAAATATAAAAGCTGGAAAATCGTATACCGAAGTGATTCATTAAAAAAAATAAACGAAATTTTATTATTATTATTATTATTATTATTATTATTTAATCCTAAGCTGCAAATAAATCATGCCACAGTTTCATGACAAAAATTGCCAAATAAAACTCTTCACTCGATTAATCAAATTCAATATGCAACAAAAGCAGACGAACACTTTTATCCATAGCTGCCAATTGAAACTTATAGCGCGAGCAACATAGTATCGTAGTATTTTGATTCTTGGCATATTGTCAACAGAAATATGTAGATATTGCAATGGAGAATCGTTATTGTAAATAAACTATTTCGTATAAGGAGACTAATATAAAGTAGCAAGTCAAATTGTCCATTCTGGATCCAAACTACTAATTTAATCAAATTCACTGCATGATATCAAGCGAAGAAACGGGCATATTCCGATTAATATCGTTTTACTACTACTACTAATAATAATAAAAAACCCTGAAATCTAGAAACCCGCTCCCTTTTCTTGTTCTATTGGAGGGAGAGAGAGAGAGAGAGTTTTATTCAAAACTTTTATTTTTATTCAAAAGTTTTATTTTACCGTAGTTTTATTCAAAAAGGTAACATGATCAAGGCCTTAATTGGTTTTAATTTGAAAATAAAGTTTAAGTGCAAAAATATTAAGAAACACTCATAGACCGTATCCTTAAATAATTTCAGTAATATATTTTATAATTTCCTTGATCTCAGCAGTGCATCCAAGGGTTTTAGTCAATTAATATAGAGGGCATCACCACATGTGTAACAACGTGTTTTAAGTTTCAGTAGAGCGGATAAAAAATATCCAGGATATTTTCCTTTTAAAAATATGAAACTGGAGAAAAATTTTTTTTTTTAAATCACAAAACTTTTGTACATATTTATGTCATTACTCGAGATTCCTGTTTATAAATTCATTTAATTTCAATGATATCAGCCTATATGTCATTTCATTTAACTCGTACTTTTCTAATAAGAATATTACGAAAAAAAAAAGCCACTAATAACTATCTTTCCGAGATACTCATATGAGACGTTTTTCTTTTTTTCTAAATCTGTCATGATATAAAGGTGCACGCTTGACTCCCTTTTTGTACACTAATTCGTTAAAATACTCCTTAAATTGCAAGAATTTTATGGCAAATAATATTTTAATCTTGCTATTCGTAATTATTTAAGTTTTTTAGAATAACTGAAAAAAATTTGATTTTTATAAAAATACCTTTTTTAAATAAATATTTATTTATTTATAAAAATTGGAGAAAGTGATCTAGTTGTCTTTGTTTTCATTAAGAAAAGCTGGAGTATATATATATATATATATTTACTGTTTGCTTTCAAATTTATTTTCATTATGTTCATTTTTCCATACATTTTACGAAGGCTTTGATGATCTTTGTCCATGGATTGCAAACAATGATCTCAACGACCGGGGACTACTCTAAATTGAGATTATGTGAGAATATCCTATTATTTTTACCATGAACGCACCTTGTAGCTAAATTGAAATTTTTTTTGCTAAAATTTGGCTTCGATAAGTAAGGAAATGTTTGTGTATTTAAATACAGTAAATGTTTAAAAGGCATCGCCCTGAATTAAGAGTTTTAAGTTACTTTATGGAATCAGTTTATCAAAATAAACGAAGTTATAAATACATACTTGCTTTTATAGATCCTGAAGAATTATCGGTGCCTAATAGATGAGACTGGTTACGAAATGGAAGGAAGGAATGGACATTAAGGTTTCATGGATTCCATTCGCTGAAGATTAGCCGTTTATGTAGCAATTCGCCTTTAAATCTAATGATGAATCTACTTTTGTTAGATCCACGAAGCAACGTTCCGTTTGGGTAAATTTTTCTTTTACAAAATGAGAAATCCTATTCTTCCTTAGCTCAAAGGTAATTGTTTTTATTATTTAGTTGATTCAAAACCTTTCAAGTAAGGTCGTACTTTTGAAGATTTTATTTATCGCATACTTGTATTTCTCTTCGTTATATCAGTTTTCTACTTGTTTTATATTATTATTACTTTGATGCTGTGCACTGGTCAGTACAGGGGTTTTCACCTAAAAGTAAGTTAGCTAGTCTCATACGAAGGTAGCAGATTTTCTGTATCGAAAAGTCAGGTTTTTCATCCCGAAAAGCGGACAAACCGGTCCGAAGGCACAATTTATAGACAATCAAACAATGGCTTATAGCATTGGTTGCTTCGACCGTAATTCAACGCAATCAGTTATTTGGCAATGGAATCGCCATTAGCATTAGCACAGAATGGTAGTATTTTTTTTTTTATTTTTTATTTTTTAAAGAAAGATATAACTCTGTCAGTTTTTTTTGTTTTTTTTCCTTCTTCTTCAGAGAATGTATCGGTAACTAGAAGCATTTTACGGTTGTGTCTCCAAACAAAATGAGAGCTTTGATTTTTTGAGACTGCATCAGCTGATATAAGCAACTGTTCATTTGAAGTCATATCTCATATATGAGGCTGAACCAGGGATGTGGACGCTGGTTGACTCCACTCAGCCTACTCGAACCATTACTCGGTCATGGTCATCACTTAATTCCATCATCTACAGGAAGATAGCAGTTTTTATAAGCATGCAAGATCCATCGCCTTGATGGAATTCAAAATATAAATAAATTTAATAAAAATAAATAAAATAAAAAAACTGGAAATCCGTGAATACTCACTGATATGTAAATATAGGTGCTACTAATGGCACAAAAGGGGTTTGGTGTAAGGAGACCGCAATCCATTTTATTTGTCTGCGAGTAAAGTGCTACAAAAAGTAGAGTACAAGGAGTTTAAATTATGGTTCGAAGCTACATTGCAAGTCGTTGTGTTTCGAGACTTGCTTTCACTTTCACAAATATCACTTATGGACCATCTCAAGAAAAACTAATACTACAAATAAAATTTCCATTTCTATAAAAATATTGCATTTTTAAATGTCAAAGAAATTGGCGCTCGAAAGCGGTCTTACAATCACCTACCATGGGTATGCAGTACTGAAGCCTAACGCACTTAAACTAACGCACCTAACACCCCATGCAAAATATTGGTAATGCAACGTCCCTTGATCATAGAAAATGGCTGAGGTTGCATGGAAGGAAATTCAACAAAGAAACCACAGATATCAATGTTCGAAAATATCCTGTGTGGAAAAAAGTGTGCGGACCCCAGTGCTGTTTACACAATACTGCATTTATTGCAAAATCAATTGGGAGTTGGCCCAGCGTTGGCCACATTTACATTGTACATTCTCCTTGGCACACTTTCAATGAGATTCTGGTAACTAGTGACAGGTATATTTTTCCATTCCTCCTGAAAAGCAGTGGTCAGTTCGAACACAGAAGTTGGACGTGTCTTTCTAACCCGAATCCGACGTTCAAGTTCATCCCAAAAAGCCTCTATAGGATTGAGGTCGGGGCTTTGAGCTGACCACTTCAAATTCTGTACACCCATATCCTCAAACCATGTTGAAATGGAGACTGCTTTATGGCACGGTGCATTGTCGTGATGAAATAAGAATTGCCCATCTCCGTAAAACTGGTGAAGTGTAAGCAGTGAGCGTTGTCTAGAATGTTCCAGTACCTCTTGGCGTTCATATGTTCATCCACAACTACCAACGGTCTGAATCCATACCACTAGAAACATCCCCAGAACCATGACACTGCCACCACCACCAAATTTAACAGTTGGGATGACATGCTGGCAGATACTTCACGTTGCATACGCCACACCGAGCAACAACCATCGGATTTAAAAACCGTGTAGCGTGATTCGTCACTCCATACCGCTCTTTTTCACTGGTTTAGAATCCATCGATGATGTTTTTTTTTGCACCAGGCAAGTCGCTTACTCGCATTCTCACGAGTTACTGATGGCTTATATGCAGCAGCTCAGCCGTGGAAATTTAACTTGTGCAGTTACTAACGGTCTTCGTGCACACAGTCACCCCTGTTGACTCCTGCAATTCCTTGGTGATGATTTGTGCAGAGGAATGATGGCACTCATGGACGACATGTTTCAGAGCTCACTTGTCCCTTTCGGTCAATTTACGCGACCTTCTTAAATGTTTCGTGGTAGTCGTAAGTCCCTCATGTTTCTATTTATTCATAAAATCTTGAACAGTTGACCTTGAGTGTTGCAATTTTTCTGAAATCGCACACACGGACAGGTCGGTGATGTGACACCCTATAATAACACTTCGTTGGAAGTCAGTAAGCTCAACATGCGGGGCCATGTCTCATTGCCATGTCTTGCCCACAATTTTAAAGGAATTCTGCCACATGTGATCTATTGGAATGTTCCATTCTTGTTGCAGAATGAGGGGGGGAGGTGTCGGATCACTTTTTTTCACATAAGGTAATTCTATGCCACAGAAAATAGACTCAGGGGTGCTTTCATTCCATAGTACTGGACCGTTAATTTAATAAGGTACGTCGATTACAGCATGATCACACTCAAATATTCTGGATCACTCAGAGAAGTAATGAGCTGTTTGAAGACAGTGATTTAGCCGACTCAGAGTTTCACTTTAACCCATTTGAACATTTCTGAAATGATAGTTGCGCAGAAAATCGCGCATATAGGTGAGCGTCCGCCATGTTGAAAAACTTGGATATAATAATCGATCTGAATTTCTCTTTGTATCTCAGCACTTTTGGAAACTCAGTGTATAAAATCACAGAATTGATACGATTTTTGAAGATTAAGCATGAACTAATAAATAAGCAGTGATGAATAATATTAAACATGGACTGCTTAATGAATTATGAAAAAAAAATCTCCCCCGTAGATTCTTTTGCGAGTGTTATTTTACGATGGTCCAGTTGTTTCTGTGCAAATAACGCTATATCTTTTATCTTCACCTTGCGGATAGGTAGCGGGTGACGTAAGTATAAAGTTTATGACGTTTTAAAGTATAATTTAGAACACAAAATCTCAGATTACACGGAGAAAACCGCGGGCGCTTTTTTTTTTTTTTTTTTTTTTTTTGGACGAAGAAAAATGGAAAAGTGGAAGACATTTCGGACTAAATACAAAATATAACATTCGGACTTGCTTCGAAAGTGTGGGAAAAAATGTCGAATGAACTCCCAGCTTACTAAAGAGGATTTAAATCTCTACGGAGAGTAGAAGAAGATTATTTTTTTTTAATGGAAAGTTTTCCGTAAAAGTGTGGAAATAGGAATAGTGCACAGTCCAGAGATATTGACCATTTCCTTCCTTTGGAAGCGACAAGAAGTTCAAAAGATGTAAATGGATAAACTTGAGTAACAGATACATTCAGAATAAGTGTTTTGTCTTCTTCTGTCCTGTGTTGTTCTTTCGATGTAAGTCAGTTTCCCTCATTCAGTCTATGACTATAGCTTTGTTCTTCCAATTTGACAATGTGGTCGCGATACTGTGACCGAAAGTCGCAAATGTTATCATGCGCTATGACGTCATCTATTTCTGTTAGCGATTGTTAGTTTTGTAGCTGCCTTCATTCATTTAGTGTCTTTCGAAACACGGCGTATATTTATAGTCCATCGGATTATTTGAAAACATTTCATAATATTATTTTTATTTTTGGATGTTCAGTAAACTCCAGGATGCTATTTTACAGTCTCAGACTGTCAATTATTTATTATAATAACAGTGTTGTTATTATAATTCTTTCCGATATGATTTAGTCTTCCTAAATCCGTTGCGCTGTACCTACGATTAACTAAAGAGAAACATTTTTTCCGCGTGATTTGTTTTACTCTAAAAAAATATATGGTGAATAAAGGAAAATTAATTGTTAAAGAGAGGCGGAGTTAATATTCAATTAATTGATAATTAATTGATAAATTTTAAGTAATTAATAATTAAAACTATTTGTTAATGCAAAGGTTGCATTAACTCCATATTACTTTAGATTAGGAGTCACTATCTTGATGCCTTCACAGGCAACAGATGTTTGAGTTTAAAACGTTAAGTAATCCACGTTACACTGATTTCATTCAACACTATGAATGAAACATAGTGTTGAATTGTGTTATGCATTCATAGTGTTGAAAATTCAATAGTATGATTGAAAATTAAGATGGTGTTCTTTAAACACCATCTTGATGCTTTCATAGGCAACAGATATCTGATTACTTAAAACGTTAAGTAATCCACATTGCACTGATTTCATTCACTTTGCTTTTGTGACAGTGTAAAGATGAACCAGTTTGGTTTCGACATCGTGAAGCTAATGCTGATCAATCGGTAAGACCCGTTTTTGTTGCTGACGTCACATGCAATGACGTCACTTCGTAGCGATACATGTGACGTCACATGTATCGCTACAAAGATTTAAGGATTTGCGTTATCAGATATCGATTTGGATGGAAAAATCAATTTCAATTTTTTTTTTTTTACACTTAGAAATGAATAGCGAAGATCATGTCTGTAATGTACGAGATCTAACAATAAAGTAATAGTACTGATTTTATTGCAGAGAACTTGGCGGCACCGGATTCCACCATGATATGAATCCCACTTACCTGATATTAGTATCACGGGCGTGCTAACGATATGTGTTTGGTCACCCAGGACAGACGAAGTTCAGGGATTTTGCTTCATAGTTGTATTTCTCATTAAGATCCCTTGAAACATCTTTGAACAGACCTTCTTCACAGTCAAATGGCCAAACAAAGTTAATCCGATCTCTCTATTCATATTTTGTTTTAACAATTGAAATTGCAATTTTTTTTCTATCTCTCTTTAAAAAAAAAAAAAAAAAAAAAGAAATTGCGATTCAAAGGAATTTTTTTTTTATTTACAGCTATTTATTAATTCATTCTGTGTATTTTTTTGTTTTATTTATTTTGATGTTATATTTATTTATTTTATTTGTTTTTATTTTATATTTTATTTGATCTGCTATCATATTTTCATTACATCATTAATATGACGTTTTGTTTTTAACATGTATGAATTGTTCTATATTTGTATACTTTATATATTCATATGATTTGGTTCTATGTGTGCATGCTCGTTCGTGATTTTCTTCACAAATCTTAATATACAGGAATACTATCAGTTCATCGATGACACAAGAAATTTTTAGCTGCATTATTAATAAACTAAAAAATGTACAAAAAATATATCTGTATGTATTGTTAGTCGAAAAAAAGCAGGTCTTATATTAGCAGTGAAATGTTATCATTTTATTCCATTAATGGTGATTCTTTTTTTCAGGATAAGTCCTTAAGAAGGTAAAACGACTGAAGCCGAATAGTCAGGATTTATCAATTCAAAGAAAACTGGAATAATAATAAAGCTTGTAAGTATTTGTTTTGTTTGGGTAACCAGTAAATACAAACTGTAATCTGAAGAAAATAGGACAATATTTTTACCACTTATGTTAACCCAAACCCTTGAAATAATGTGATACGACTGATGTCTCAAAGTACAGTTTATTTCAAGACAGGAATAGATCATTTGACAATCCATTTACAGGTGCAATTGTTCAATCAAATTATTTACATTAAAAAAGATGTGTTTGCTCATTATTTTGATATGAAATTCCTTTTGCCCTAACGGATTATTAATTTCAAACAACTCAGAAATATTCTTTATCAGTTAAAGTTCATATTTTTCTTAAAGTTTCTTAGTTGCATTTCTCTGTTTCTCAAAACTAAAGAGCCAATGGCGGTGATGATCCCTTGACCCTAAATAGAGAAACGTTTTTATTTAAAACAGAATTAAAAAAAAAAAACAGCAATACAACAACGTAAAATTGATCTTTCTATGTGATGATGATAAAGCTACATTTGCTGCTCTTTCCTCTAGCTAAACTGGTCTTTTCTGAACTTCCGACACTCGTAGAATGTTTGGCGGCTTACAAGATAAATCTGCGAGCACGAAGAACATTGCCAGCAGGAACAGACGTCGTCTGTTTCTGCATGTCTTGCTAGAGGCTGGAAAACCTGCTTCGCATGTCACTGGAAGCGACCTTAATCGTCCCTGACGTCTTCTAATCGATTCTGTTAACTGCTCCCTTGTGATGATGGTTGACGTTTCCTCAGGTGGCACAGACTACTTACACACACACAAACAAACAAATACTTACTATGAAAAACAGTGTTCGGAGCCTTGGGCCAGTTACGTACAAACCAAAACTACCTCGAAAGGTGGTGAAGAAGTCTATAAAGTAAAAGGAA